>NW_027494582.1:0-30000 GCF_021521415.1 Bidens hawaiensis
AGCTCGATTAAGCAACCGAATATCCTTTTAATGACTAAATTAACTAGAAAATCATCAAAATGCGTTCTTGTTGAAGGGGTTATTGAATGTGGACATGTATTTAGTCTATATTAGTTTTCTTGGGGGCTTAAATCACGTGATTCGGTCCAAAAGTAACCGATTTTGCACCAAAAATGAGCTGGAGTTAATATAACAAACATAGGCTATGCAGACTTGTGGCCGCGCCACGTGAGCTCCTCACCCATCATGGCCTCACGACACAGCTTTGGCCAAGGTGGGGAGTTTCGTGTTCTGGCAGCTTTGGCCCTTGTGCTTTGAAAAAGTTGATTTTTGATCCTTTTAGGGGTTTTTAAGCTTTAAAAGGCCAGTTTGAATAACATAGTAGATACGAAATATAATTACATTCATTGATACTTATAAATGCATGATTTTATTAATGATAGATATCTGAATAACGTTATCAAACCGATAAAACAAATGCGAGTACGATTACAAAAGATCCAAAATGTTACACTAATTCTACTAAGAGGTGGGCGGTTTTGAAAGACAATGTAAAGGATTAACTCTTAAGTCAATTTTCCCACTCGTTGGGAAAGTTATATGTATAGCAATAAACTGTAACACCTTGAAAATATCCCATCTAGTTTTGGGCTAAAAAGGTCAAAATAATAAGTTAAAGGACTAAAAGTGTAAATTTTGAAAGTTAAAGGACTGAAAATGAAAAATTAGAGTTTTGAGATCCATCGCGCTACGCGATGATCTCCTGACTAACTCCATCGCGGTACGCGACAGAGAATCACACAATTCAAGAAAAAGTAGGCGTCGCGCTACGCGACGAAGAAACTCACTGGTCTCATCGCGCTACACGATGACCAGGTTAAGTAACCCGGGACACGTGGCCAACCATGTGTCAACACGTGGCAGCCTCTGGTAAATTGCGGCGTCGCGCTATGCGACGGCCTTGGGGAAAAGGCCATCGCGCTACGCGATGGTCTGCAAAACTCACCTATAAAAGTGCAGCTACGGGTTCAAGCCATTTCATCCCATTTTCACCTTAGATTTCACATAGTTAACCTTGGTAGGGGTGCAAGAGAGTTCCGAGGTGCCGTGGACTGTTTTCGTGAAGAACCGAGGTGTCGTTACACTGTTTAACGAGCTGCTGATCTTGTAACGAAGTACAAGCCGAACCGTTGCTGATTTCTTAGCCCTTAAGTTCCATCAAGTCGATTAAGGTAGGATTAAGGTTAAGTTACTTTACTAGTTACTTTAAATACATAAGATATAGCTTAGTTAAGGGTATAGTCGTTAAACTATAATTATTTTCCCAGTAATGTTTTATAAAGCAAAGACGTTGCTTCCACGTGAAGTAATGTTATCAAAACTATTATTTTGACGGGCATGTAGTAACTGGAAGGGGGATATCATTAGTAGACTCTTTTTGCCTAAGGAAAGCAATTCATACAAATCCCAATCAACCGCGGGACCCGTTTGCTTACCTGGAGAAGTTTGCCAACGTGTTATCCTTTATTAGGCCAAAGCGTGCTATTCCAAACGTCATATGTAAATTCAAAGTATTTTCATAAAACGACTATAACGATACTAAGGTTAGGTCAGACTTAAGAGTCTGCTGATCAGACCTCGAGTCTGCTGAACTGAATTAGACATTAAGTCTGCTGATCAGACCTTGAGTCTGCTGAACTGAAACAGACTTAAAGTCTGCTGAATAGTATCAACTAGATACTTATGCATGCCTATTATGAATATAGGTTGTTAAGCATACTGAGAAGAGGAGTTTGATATTATCCATTGATATACAAGGTGAACACATTAACCTTTTACTGTCTGAACTGATTTTACTCTTGTAATAGACAGGTTGTTTATTACAAAGAGTCTGATAAATGTTTGCATGAGATATAATCTCTAAAATCGTTATAATACAACATAGATAATAAAAAGAAACTCAGAACGAATACACATGTGTCTGGATCCAAGCATAACTGATAATTGGCATACAAAACCAAGTCAGTCATAACCGGTTCTCCAATAGGGTTACATCTAGGGGAAGGTTGTCTCCGAACAGGGGCTATGTACTCGGGGAACCTGTTGGGCCTAGTTATTTGGTTTGTACTTGGTATGTTTGTCTTGTTTGGACCGTGTATGTAAACCGAGATCCATTTGGTTCTCGGTGGGCTTTTAGTTAGTATTGGGCTTGAGTGGTTAGTTCCCTATATATATAGAATACATTGTATAGGGTTTAGACGGTGGTTCGTTCACGTGGTTATTAGCCGTCTAAAGGTTATCTTAGACGAGTATTGTATTGCTAGTGCTTAAGCACCCGACGTTAATATTAACGTGTGTTTTGAAGCCATTCTTGTGTTTGATGTGTTTGTGTTTTGTTTGTGTTATTGAATCATCTAGTGTTGGAATTCCGCACCAACACCTAGATTGTTGATATCATAATTGTAGTGATCCAGATTCGGGACTTACAATTGGTATCAGAGCCTTAGACCTTTTCAGGCTCGTTATTGTGAAATCAAGGATTCAAGATTTTGATCTTTGGTGGCTGTAGTTTGATTTTCCGGTGTGGTTTACTTGTATTTTTGGTGAACAAGTGATCGGAGAAGAAGGAGAATCACTTTTGGGAAAAGATTGGTTTGGTTTGGAAACAAATCAAAATCCCAACTTTCTCGGAAGTTTGTTACGCTTCAGATTCATTTTTGGTGAGAATCAGTGTTCTCGGCTACAACTAGTACTCGGCCACAACTGTTTTCGGCTAACAACTAGTTTTCGGCCAAAGTCAATTCTCGGTTACACTTAGTTATCGGCTACTACCAGTTTTCGGTTAGGGCAGTTCTCGGTTGACTTGAGTTTTCGGTCAATAATCATTGTTCTCGGTCAATAGAGGTGTTCTCTGCTGACTGAAGGTGTTTTCGGTCAACCTTCGTTCTCGGCTTAGTAAACTGCAGGATCTATTTGGACCTGATTAGTTGATTTGGACCCGATAGTTGGACTTGGAATATAATTTCTTCTGGACCAAAATAAATTTCTAAATTATTCTAAAAATGGAACAGTTAACCAACAACAATGTATCATCAAGAATTAGATTCAATAATGGGGACAACAACTCGTGTACCTCGCCTATTGTCTCATGAGGGGTTCAGCGAGTGGAAATTTTGATTTGAAAAGTATGTTAAAATGAAAGATGCTAAGATCTGGAGAAGCATTTTTAGAGGACCCCAAATCATCACGTATCAACTTGAAGATTCAAATGAGGTTGTTGTGAAGCCGGTGGCACAGTATGATGATGATGATTTCGCCAAAGTTGAAGAGGATGAGAGGGCTCTATCAACTATAACTATGGCTCTTTCACCTGAGATTGCCCTTGGTTTTAGAGAAATTCAATCTGCCAAGGAACTGTGGGAGGCACTAATCGAGGTGTATGAGGGAAATGAAGATATGAAAAGGAGTCGCCAAGACTTGCTGCGACAAAAGTTCAACATGTTCAACCATGTTCTGGTGGAGTCGTTGGAAACTCAACTCCAAAGGTTCATATCTCTAGTGACTGAAATGAGATCCGCCAGTATTTATCTAGAAACTTCAGAGATAAACAAAAAACTGGTGAACTCATTGCCAAAGAGTTGGGATATGAATGTTGCTGTTATCAAGAAGACCAAAGATCTCAACAGAATGTCGATCTCTGAGATGATGGCTACTATCAAGGCATGTGATATGGACGACAAGCAACGTGAAATAAATCATGCAAATTCCTACAGTGCAGCTGGTTACAACGTTGCTTCCAACAATGCTCTTATTTCTCAAGATAGTTTCTCTATGTTCAAGGCCACTCAGCAACCTCCAACCCAAGGAAACTGTCAGATGTTTAAATCTACTCAAGGCCATTCCTCTTCCATTCCACCTCAACCAGCTCCAGTTTTCTTCACTAAGTCTGCTCAATCTTCATCAGCTCAACTTCCATCTGCTGGTGCTGCTCATGGTCTGAACTCAAGCCAGTTTCCCTCCATTCCGAAAGAGACCCAGGAAAACATAGCTCTAATGGCAGGGTTCATGAACTGCTATAATGCATTTCTAGCTGGAGACTTGGTTCAACCAGTTGTAGCTTCTGAACTCGATCAGATTGACCCTGATGATGTTGAGGAAATGGATATCGCTTGGCAAATCGCCATGGCAGTGTTTCGTGCCAAGAAATTCACTAAGAGGACTGGTAGAAACAATTGGAACATGCCAAATAATCAGAAAGTGGGTTTTAACAAGAACACTCTAAGGTGTTATAACTGTCACGAGCCGAGTCATTTTGCTTGTGAATGTACTAAACCAGCGAAGGAAGGAAACACAGAAAGGGCGCTGGCTCCATCGGGTAATGCTAGGGGAGATGTTGGTGAGAGTTCGGGAAATGGTGAAAGGGGACTGATTGCTCAACAGTTCTCTTGGGAGGATCAAATGGCTGCTCTCAACATTGGAAGTCAGCCTGCAAATTTTGCAAATGTTGAAGACATTAAAAAAGAAAACACTGCTGAGGAGCAGGTCAAGGAACTTCAATTCGCATTCATGGCGTTCACTCCCTCCAGCTCATCTGAGGTAAGCTTTCAACCATGCTCTCTAGAGTGTGTTGATAAAATCAACTTATATAAACTTCATAATGATAACTTAATCAGAGACATGGAAAGAGTAAAATCAGAAAATTTTAAACTTAAAAAAAGTGAAAAATCCTTCGTAGATAAAATAGAAGCATATAAAAAGGATCTCTCTAAGCTTAAGTCGGAATTCAGTATAAAGTGTTGTCACCACCTAGATGCCAAGCAGGAAATTGTTGAACTAACTGCTAAACTGGTAGCCTCAAAATTGGAAATTTTAAACTTAAATGCTAAATTTGAAAGAGCTGAACTTGATTTTAAAAAATTCGAGGGTTCCAGTAAGGTAGTTAATTTAATGATTAACAATCAATTATGGTGGAAGGAGAAGGAAGGTGAGGGATTAGGATACAGCAAGGTACCTTCACCTTACAATGACAACTATGTTCAACTTCCTGTCACCAAAGAACAGGAAGAAAAGGTACAGGACATGAAGTACGGTAAACATGATATGAATGGCGTATCTGATCATGTGAGTGCATCCACCTTTGGAGTGAACGATACTAACGTGTTTACTTCATGTGTAGAGAAAGTAATTGTTGAGGATTGGACTGATGAGGATGATGAAGCCTGTGTTTCGTTTAATAAAGACTTTAATTCTAATGTTACTTTGAAACTACATGACTTAAATTCTGTTATTCTGACTGTTTGTGTGGGCTCTGTTTTAAAGAGCAATGATTCTTGTGTGGTTGATTCAGTTGAAACTTTAAATTCTGAAAATGTGGTTTGAAATAAAATTGAAAAATCTAAAAAATTCAACAAGTATCTACCACCTAAATTTGTTAAAGAGGGATGCTCTAATGATAAACAAGGCGATAAGTTTCACAATGTGAAACTTGGTTCTTGAAAGTTTAAACAAACTGGTCCACACAACCAGTCCAGACAAGGAGTTGCCCAAAATGATTTTTACATAAAGCGACAAACGTGTTTTAACTGTGGCACTCCCGGTCATATTGCCAGAAATTGTCCACATCGTCCATATGTTCCATATTATGGATTTTATCAGAGGAATATGCCTTATATGCCTCACAATTCATACAGGCAAAGATTTAGGCAACATACGGCTAATCCCTCTGACGGTGATTGGAACCAAAACAAATCTGTCAGGTTTGGTCCTCATCAGACCAAGCCTAACATGTCTCGGAAAAGGGGTGGAAACCATGTTCCTACTTCAAAAATTAACTCGATTTCTAAACTTTGGCCTGTCGGGTGATCAAATTCGTTTGTTCCCTCTACACGCAAGCCAGAGACTAAACCATCCATTCGTACAAACAACAGTAAATCTTACAATGGTAAATATAAATGGATGCCTAAGTCTCCGGTAAAGAAGGTTTCTTCCATGTTAGATAATCGAGAAGATATGTCATGGCAGCCTGTAACTAGTATAGATGAGTCAAGTGTACCCAGTGTCACTATGGACTGGGTGCCAAAATCTAACTAATCCCGCACTTTGTGCAGGAGCAGCTATAGAGGAATATCATCAGACCGTGGTATGTTGATAGTGGCTGTTCCAGGCACATGACAGGAGACATTTCCCAGCTACACGACATTCAAACTTTTAACGGTGGGTATGTGTCCTTTGCGGGTGGAGAAAAGGGTAAGATCACACAGAAGGGTACTGTAAGTAACGGTGTTATAAAATTTGAAAATGTTAATTTTGTTCCTGAATTGAAGCACAGTTTGCTGAGCGTGTCACAAAATTTGTGACAAAGGGTTTTCAACTCATTTTACTAAAAAGGAGTGTTTGATTCTGAAACCGGGTATCATTATACCAGAAGACTGGATTCTTGTTCGATCACAACGAAAAGATAATGCTTATGTGATTGACATGAACAAAAATGTTCCTGATGAAATAACCTGTTTGTTCTCAAAAGTGTTTGAACACAATGCAATGCTTTGGCATCGTCGT
Organism: Bidens hawaiensis; assembly: GCF_021521415.1. Classification (NCBI taxonomy): domain Eukaryota; kingdom Viridiplantae; phylum Streptophyta; class Magnoliopsida; order Asterales; family Asteraceae; genus Bidens; species Bidens hawaiensis. The sequence continues at coordinate 6,559 of NW_027494582.1, forward strand.
CTTGGTCATGCAAATGTGAAAAATCTAAACCGACTTGCTAAAAATGATTTGGTTCGTGGATTACCCATTAAGGATTTCGTTATCATTGAAAAGTGTGTGGCTTGTGTTTCGTTTCGATGATTGAGTCTTTTTGAGTGTAAACTATTGTGAGTGTAAGGTTTCATTTTCGCTTAAAATTATGTCGGTTGCTTAAGTCTGAAGAACATAGACTTGTATATGTTTGGTCCGGCGATCTACTTGTAGAGTCACAGAGGATAGCCATTTGTCTAAAGACTGAAAGCATCTGGGGCGAGTGTGATGTGTTTTTTGTTTTGAATTCTTTCTCTTAAAATTATGTCGGTAACGAAGGACATGTAATTTCATATGTGTTTGGTTCTGTTCACCACTTGTGGACATACGGGATAGCCATTTACTTGAAACCTAAGAGTGACCGGGGTGATTGAGTCTCAAAACTGGCTTTTGGGAAATGATATTACCATTCAGTTAACAGATTTTGGGAAGCTTCAAACATTTTTAAACGAAAATTGATCCAACCTTTGGAAATTGATAGATATATTGTTTCTGTGTGCCTAACGGGTGAAGTTATTAAACTCAAAAGGCTCTAGAAAGGTCATTGATTTGTATGGTAGCTTTCCATGATGCGTAAAAGTTGAAGTGATATAAACTAAATCTGCTACACTTATTGTGGAAAGTCATTTTGAAAATTTTTGCATGTCCCTAGACACATCTCTTCGAATGATAGGCAGAAAAGCAATTACCCAGTCATACACGAGCCCGTTAGTATCTTGATCGCCAAAAGGTTAAATTTCATGCATAATAAAAGGATTCTTAATTTATCATTAAATTGTTTTCTAAAAGCTTAAAGGGGTCTCAGGGAACTACAGGGGTGGGGCATCCAAATAAGTCCTAAACACCCTGAATGTAAGGCTTGTAAGTCCGGATGACATGTAAGTCCAACGTTCAACCTTAAAGCTTAATAACCATTTTGTACAGAGAAAAATATTTTGATCAAGTACTAGGAGGTTGGAGTCAAATTGGGGTGATCTAGGGAAAGCCAAATACGCCTTGAGAATAGATAAGGGGCATCAGAGGTCCATAAGTGATGTCCATGTAAGATTTATACCGAACTAAACCTAATTCATATCACTGATGCGATGAAAGTCATGCTAAGTTTTGTTTTACCTGCTATCAACCTTTCTCTTTATGTCATAATAACATTGAACATGAATCCTTGTGACAGCATCTTAAACAATATGATTTCATGTTCGGATCTTTTCGTAAAAGACGGCGATTTTACAAAACTAAAATTTGATCCCATCATTCCAACAAATATGAGCATTTTGAGGTTTAAATTATGTACATAAATTTTTTGTGTCATAGTTTCTGTACAAATTTAGGGGGAGAAAAAGAAAAATACAAAAAGAGTGTGCGTGTGTATGTGTATTCTTGTTTTCTTTATGTTTTATGTTTTTTATGTGCTTTATATCGAAATCACTCTCCTCGAAACATGTGATTTAATTGGGTCGTTTTCAATGTGTTTGTATTACTTTGGGCTTTAGACTGGATTGCCAGGTATGAGATTACATGTCTTTGGGTTGAAACAAAGGGTTGGGCTCGTTTGTGGGTTCTCGGCCCATCTATTTTGGGTATAAATAATATTTATTCCAGATTTTATTCTCATCAACTCAATAACACTTTCAAATTCTCTCAGCCGAAAATCCCACAAACATAAGCTAATCACATTCTATTGTATGTGGTGTTCTTTTGATCGTATTACAGGTAATGAGTGATCTCCATATTACTTACTCTTGTGAGATGCAAGGATTTAAGTCATCATCGGTTTGGAAAATTGTTTTAGGTTAATTGTTGGAAGTTAAAGGGGTTGCGTTATAGGATTAATGGAGATTTTGGTGATTTGGAGAAGACGACACACATTCCAAGAAGAAACCCAAAGGGTTCTCTGTCCCCAGCTGTCAAGGAGTTCTCGATTGACTTTCGTTGACTGAGATCTCCCAGCCTTGACCGAGAACTTATGTTCTCTGTTGACTTTCGTTGACCGAAAACGCTGGGATTAACCGAGAACTCATGTTCTCGGTCAATCCGGACAGAAAACGCTTGTTTTTGATAAGAAACCTTATTAGATCGAAATCTCTTGTTGACAGAAAGCTGATTGTGGACCGAGATCAATTGTGACACTATTATTATATTTTTCTATTGCTCCACCATATGTGATCTTGTCATCATTGGCTCCTCATGTTCTAAAAATTTGACTAATTTGCTTTCAAATATGACTAAAGTCTAGTTTGTATTTACTAACTTGATTTGTTTGGTGCAGAAATGGATGATCAAGCTCCGTTAAAGTTTGCAGACACACATAACATAGTTGGACACTTGTTTGATCCACCATTGGCTCACAGGGAATTCAAGTCTATGATTGTCGGCCTCAACACTTGTAGGATCTCTCACGTATTACGAGAGAACCCTGTCATTTGCAGAAAGATGATCACTGATTTTTGGAATAATGCCTCAATCAATCCACGAGGAGCAGATGGAGTTGTGTCGATTGACTCCAAAGTGCAGAATAAGCCGGTCGTCATCACAGAGACTATTATAAGAGATGTACTCTTGTTTGGTGATCAACCTGATCACCCGACATAATACTATGCTACTCCCGTCTCTGAGATTCTCACCAGGATGGGTTATGAGGGTGCTTATCCTCCAGCAATCAAGAAACTATTTCACCCATACTGGAGGTTTTTGATACACACGTTCTTTACATGCGTGTCAGGAAGAATGGGGGGATCTGACGAGATCAGTCATACTCAGATGTCTGCTGTTGTTGCTCTGATCATGGATTGGAATTATAACTACTCCAAGTTCGTTTTTAATGAAATGATGAGCAATCTGAAAGGGAAGAAGAAAGAGATGTTCCTCATGTATCCCAGATTTCTGCAAATGATTTTTGACTCTCACTACACTGACCTTGTCAAATCTGTTGATACACTGGACATGAAGTCAATGGGACCCAACACCTTTGGGTTAAAGAAGCAGTCCAGGAAAGGCTCCAAGATTGTCTATCAGGGCCTCATTGCTCTGGAAAAGTTTGGTAAATTTGCTGAGACTGAAGTTTGTACCAGTTACAGCTCAAATTGTAGATGAACATGTGACACCTGTTCAAAGGCAGTCTGCTTCATTCGAGATCAGTTCAGATGAAGAAGAGACAGAACATTGTGAAAAGGATACTGCTCTGTCTGATGAGCAATTAAGAGATGTTGAAGCTTTCAAAGAATTATTACAGTCAACCGCTCTGAAGCCTCCTCAGGCAGTTGTTGTAAATGAAGAAGTTGATATCCATGAGGAACCAGCCGCTGATCTCATTCCACGAAAGCGCAGAAAGAAAGATCCGAGATCGGGCGTGTTGGTTCGTGAAACTGAAACAACAACCACAACATCAGCAATAATCACAACCACTAGCTTACAGCAACAATCAAAACCTGAGTCACAAGCTCCAGAGACTCAAGTTGAACCACGTTCATCCACTGCAGAGCCACTGACTCAAGATCAGATGCTTGATGACATTGCTCGTGATTTTGATTTTGAGTCAGATATTCCATCCACTTTTGAGGCTACTATGCCATACACTGATGTTGCTTCTGGATCTTCTGGCCCGTCCAATCTGGGTCAGTCAAGCTCAAATATTTCCGAAATGGTTGCTCAGATTCTGGCTATGCAAGAAAGGTATTTGCAAGATAAAGGCAAGGGGTGGTGCTTGAAGATGCTCCCGTTGATGTGCAAGCTCTTCAACGTAGAGTCTTTGAAATTGAACAAGATTCTGTCGTGAAAGATGTGCGTATTCAAGAGCTGGAGGCTAGCAATTCTGATAAAGACTCCAAGATCAAAGAGCTTCAGCCCAACATGGGAGAGTTAACTGCCGTTTATCTAGACCTCCAACAAAAGCTTGTTCAAAAGTTTGCAGATGAATTCAAGAGTAGTAATGACAAAACCTCAAAGATGTCAGATGTTGATCAAGGTGGTAGCTCTACTGTTCGTCTTTCTGAAAGTATAGATAAATCTGAGACGCTGAAACAGTATCTATCTGAACCCTCACTCACCAAAGAAAAGTCGGATAGACTTCAGAAGAAGCTGCTGGTGATGAAAAACTCCAATCAGAATGTTGAATCATCCGATCATCCAGACAGATTCGTTGTTACTCTTCAAAAGGGTTTTACGGATAAATATGGAGATCGTTCTGGAGTTGTGTCATGGGGTTTTGATGCTGAAAAGAACATGTGGTGGGTTAAACGGAAGTCCGGGACCACTGAGTACTATAATAAGATGAAAGACTTTGGCTCTTGGACTAAGGTGGATCTCAGTGATTTGATAAAATCCACATTCCACAATCCGACAAATGATAAACGTGGTAGGGATTTTTGGAACTTTCTGAGAAATAGTTGATCAAGGTTTTCCAAAGATGACAACCGCAGATTCGTTCTTAAAGAAAGCAAAGGGGGTCGTGGACACGAAGACAGGAAAGACAATGGTCAACGTCATGTGGCCTGCTACAAAGAAAGTCACTCGTATTCCTGTGCCTAAAGCTATTCCAGATGGTACTCTGGATAATATGAGATTCTGGATGTATGACAGTGAAACTGCTACCGTGGTTGTTCGTCTGCAGAAAGGTAAAGGGCAGTTTAGATTTGTTGACCCACGAGATTTGCTGAAGCTTGGAGAGAAAGACATCAAGACACTCAGTGCATTTCATATAATTGCCGACCTGATTTTTGAACCGGCTGCAAAAAAATATACAAGCATGGTGGCGTCTATTATCCGATGCAAATTTTGGGCAGGTGGTTTGAAAGACGCTGTCATCGATTATATGGAGCATGATTGAGAACCAAGCTACAAACCAAGGGGGAGATTGTTGGGCCTAGTTATTTGGTTTGTACTTGGTATGTTTGTCTTGTTTGGACCGTGTATGTAAACCGAGATCCATTTGGTTCTCGGTGGGCTTTTGGTTAGTATTGGGCTTGAGTGGTTAGTTCCCTATATATATAGAATACATTGTATAGGGTTTAGACGGTGGTTCGTTCACGTGGTTATTAGCCGTTTAAAGGTTATCTTAGACGAGTATTGTATTGCTAGTGTTTAAGCACCCGACGTTAATATTAACGTGTGTTTTGAAGCCATTTTTGTGTTTGATGTGTTTGTGTTTTGTTTGTGTTCTTGAATCATCTATTGTTGGAATTCCGCACCAACATCTAGATTGTTGATATCATAATTGTAGTGATCAAGATTCGGGACTTACAGAACCTTTGAATTTTGTGTGTAGGACAGTGGTACAAATCCCAGGAATGGACAGGCATTCCTGCTGAGATTGTGAACAGAAAACTATATTTGTATTTAACGACTGTTATAAATTATTTATCGAGTCAACGTTTCACCAGCATATAGCTGACGTGTTTTTCCCACCCTTGCAGGTAACTAGTTGATAATAGATGATATACAAGGATTGGAGTCATAGAAGATCGCTCGAGATGGCTCGTTTTTGAATATTTCAAATCCTTGTATTATTAATATCACGCTTTTCTAAAACTGAAACTCGGTTGTTTAATTTCCGAGTAGTTTTGATAATATAAATTAATATTATAATATTTAAAGACTTCCGCTAAAATAAACCCGCTACTCTGATATATTTACAAAACATGTACCAACTGATGGTCACATTTCTAGGCCCTGGATTGGGGTGTGACATAAACCGATTAGATTTCAACTTTCGGATGTAAGAGAAGCTTTGCTTGAAGTTAGGGATACCGATAACGATAATAAAACTCAAAGCGATGCTCGTTCGCTATTAAAGAATGAATTTAATGAGTTTGAATTTTATTTAGAAATTGTCATTTGGTATGAAATATTATCAACGGTGAATGTCGTGAGCAAAAGATTGCAATCCAAGGATATGATTCTCGACGTTATATTAAATAAGTGAAGAAATGATTAAATACTTCAAGAATTATAGAGAAGTGGGGTTCCCTGAGGCAATTGTTGATGCTAAAAAAATTGCCATTGAAATGGGTGTTGATCCGATATTTTTCTCATAGTCGTCTGATTATTAGGAAAAAACAATTTGACGAGTCTCGTGTGCAAGAAGTTTTATTTTCACCCGAGGAAAACTTTAAAGTCAACTACTTTTTATGTATTGTTGACCAATCGATTTCTTCTCTTGAAACAAGATTCGAACAATCGAAAAACCTATGCAGTTAATGCGGAAAAATATCGGATATCGGTCAAGGACCGATACATGATATATCGTTTTTCGCGGTGAGATATCGGTGAGATATCGGTTATTCAATATCATGGCATAAATTTATATATATGTATATTTTTATATCCGTATAATGTAATTTAATACTTTTTATATATAAATTTATAAGTTTAAGGACCAAAATATATACTAGTAAAGAGGTTATTTGTTACACAAACTAATTAGCATCCTTTATGTAAAGTATGGAGAAATAGAGGGGTTAAATGTCAAAATACTTAAAGTTACTTAAACCCTAAAAGCTAACACACAAATTGTCTGCCGCTCTTTCTTCATTCTTTGATTCTTTCTGCTGCCACTCTTCTTCCTAATTTCCGGCAGGTTTCCGGCCATAACTCCAGATCCGGCACCGCTTTCTTCTTCTTCTTGATTTCCGGCAGTTATCTATGCCAGAAAAAGCAACCTCCTTATTAGATTCACCGCCGAAAATGGGCTTATCAGGCCAAACCGATAATCTCAGTGAGATCACCGATATTTCTGACTCAAAATATCGCCGATATATCGGTAAAAATCACCGATATTCTCGGAGCCGATATTAAAACCGATATTATATACCGATATGGTAGCCTATGACCGATAACCGATATATCGGTGATATATCATCGATATATCGGCCGATTTAACTGTATAGTGAAAAACTATTTGGTTTTTTGTTTCCTAAAAAGTTGAAGGCGCTTGATGAAACAAAACTTAAGTCATGTTGTTATACTCTTCCGAAAGCATTGAAGCATGGAGAAGAATCCGATATTGATGCCGATGAACTTATTTTGGAGTTGAGGTTGTTTGAGACATTTTTATCTAGTGATATTGTCACCCCTTTAGATGCTTTAAACAATGTAGTGCCACACGGTTTTTTTCCTAATGCGGTAAATGCATATCGAGTGTTGTTGACTATTCAGGTAACCGTGGCTTCGGCTGAAAAAAGCTTTTCAAAACTGAAGTTGTTGAAGACTTACATGCGATCCACAATGTCCCAAGAAAGACTTAACGGCTTGGCAATGATATCTATTGAGAGCGATGTGTTGGAAAGCACACATTATCAAGAATTGATCGAGAGTTTTGCTTCAAAAAATGCAAGGAGAGCATCGTGTTTCGTTTAGGTATTTAAATTAGATTATTTTGCTACAATATTTATGTTTTGTGTATTGAAATTACTATTATCATTGTTTGATTTACTTTTTATTTATGAGTTATCTAGTTTATTTTTTACTTAAGTCTTAAGGCCCGAATTTAGGCTCGCCTCTGGCTCAATTTTTTTAGCGTTTTTCGGAGCCGGCCCTGTCGTGGCATTTACTTAATGACCGCGGTTTTGATCCAACCTGTGACCGCCTTGTCCTCACCCTCCTCCACGAGTGGACTCACGATCATTGAATCGACTACTTGAGGATTCAGATCTATGAAACATAAGCTTACCTTTGGTTTCGGAATGCATGTCTTCTTCCTGAATCCGCTCCTCATATGCTTTTAAACGTCCCACCACATCTTTAAACTCAACAGTTTTGAGACCTAAAGTTTGTTCAAGAGAGGCAACAATTTGAATAAACTTACTTCGTTGTAGACTTGAAAGGAATTTCTTGACCATCTTAATTTCCTCGATCACCTCCCCTGAACTTGCTGCCTTCGACGCCGTACACGAGAGTTTAGCTACAAACTCATCAATGGTATCAGTCTCTTTCATCCTCAGACCATCAAACTCGGTCATGAGGGTTTCCAATCTTGCCTCCTTAACCTGATCAGCCCCCATATTGCGCGTCTTAATCGCATTCCAAATCTCCTTGGCCTACTCAAGATTACCTACTTGCATGGATTGTTGATTCCGGGATCGACTGATAATCAATGCAATTGCGATGTTGTTTTTATCATCATTAGTTACCCCCGGATCAATAGTATCCCAAACCTTATGCACGTTCAAGAGTACCTTCATTCGAATAGCCCATACCGTGTAATTGGTATTAGAGAGGTTAAGCTCTTTTCCGGTGATTGTCCTTCTAAAGCGTGTTTGATCAAAGTTATGATTGACGCGGAGCAAATGAAGACCTGCGATCAAGTTCCTCTATCGAATCAGAATTATCTTGCAAAAAGGAAATGGGAGTTGTGAAAGAATTCTTCATTGAGTTGGACCCCACCCCCACGTTACTATTTGCAAAAGAGTGTGATTGTTGTTTGCTAAAAAGCCAAGGTGTTTACCAATTCAAGAACGAATTGATAATAAAAACACAAACGAGAAGACGATATTTAGGGTAAACCTCTCGTATTATTATAATCAAGAAACTAGCTCAAAATTTGAATATAATAAACTGTATTCTTTCATTAATATAATAACCCTAATCATGGCTATTTATTTATAGGGTGAACCAAACTTGAAGAGTAAGTAATTATCAAATATATGGTCCTAATTGCAACCCCATAAACTCATTACAACATTAATGAATTCCATAAATCCAACCTGGTCACATATACGTGATGAGTCTAATAAGATTGAAATTACTAACAACTTGTATGTTGGTTTTGGCCATATCCTTTTGTTTTTATTATTTTCAATTTACTTTTCCTTTAACGACTAAATGTTACACTATATAATGTTTGAAGCATCAACCTTCTATTGGCTATTTCACACCTTAATCGCCTTACAATTACCAGCTCATCAAAATAGATATGACTTTTCCGTTTTACATGTAAAAATTAGAGAAAAAAAAAATAAAAAAAGGTATTCAATCTTTTTCTTGCAATTTAACCTTTAAATTATTATTGATAGCACAAGTGAAAAAGCTTTTCTTCCATCACAACATCTCTTCATAGTTTTTTACCAACAATTTAATTCCTGTGAAACATTTGTTTTATTTAATAGCACATAGAAAACAAAATAGCAACCTCTCATTCGATAATTTTAAATGATACAAGTATCCTAACATTTTCCCAAGGTTGTTCATAAACTAAAACTTCACAATTCTTAATGGACTTATTGTCTTCGATCTCAATCGTTAGCCGCCAATTCATGCCGCCAACAATTTGTGTGTCACCATTGATAACATGCTCAAACTTCAAAGTAGCATTCTTCTCCTTGTTGTGTTCTTCCACCGCAAACTTCCCGATGTCCATCACCACCGGATCATCTGGGCTCGCAATTTCTAGCCAATTGCCAACCGTCTTTTGACCGTTCTCTGCAAGAGAGACGCCTAGAAGAACACTTGTTATAAGAGGGAGGATGACCATAACATAAGTTACATGGTGGTTGTGTGTCATTGCCTATCAGATGATTTTAGAGGAGATCAACTCGAGCAAATAAGGATGTATGAAATGCATTATTGTTTTTATGGCTTTTAAAGAGTGAACTTAATTAGGCGAGAAATGAACAGCAAATGTCTTTATTGCATCATTAATATATACACACACACATGGGCATAGCTTATTTGGGGGGGGGGGGATCTGTAGGGTAAATTTACTCTACAGATGCCCCCAAGGGCAAGATAGGGGTGTACGCTGCATTCTTCGTTTATGGGAATCTCAGGTTCCCATTAACGAAGTTTGTATACCGTGTCTTGGAGAGGCACGGGGTGCATTTGACGGAGGTACACCCGATGGCGATCGCCAAGATCCGCCACTTTGAGTGGGTGTGCCTCATTCTGGGCGTGGAGCCCCATGTTGACCGGTTGATGACCTTCTATTCTTGGAGGTGCATCCAGGGGTGGTACACCTTGGTCAACCGGATCAAGGGGCTGAAGATCTGCGCAACCGAGCGCAGTCTTCGGTCGTGGAAGAGGGAGTTTTTTTATATCTCCGCTCGCGTCGTCCCGATAGCGATGACGTTTAAGAATGGGATAGCACTCCCCGCCCTTCACGCCCCAAACTACCAGGAGGCGGAATGGTTCGTCAAGATCTCCCGGATCCAGACTCCAGTGTACCGCTTTGCGGAGTCTGGGATGGTGATGCTTGGGTTGAGCCGGGTGTGGAAGGAGGCGTCACAGGTTCCCATCGTCCTCGAATACGGTTTGAACTCTGTCCCTTACGGTTTGCTTTGTCTTATTTGTTTATATAGGTTTGTCTTATAATTGTTTCTTTTATTTCAGAGGGGAACGACTTGCAGTCTCTCCTGCAGCCGCGGGAGAGTGATGGTCCCGCTCGGATGGGTACTCGTGCTCTCGATGAGAACGAGTTTCCCATCTTGGAGCAAATGAGGGATCGGTTTGTGGAGGTCTACCCGCCAGGCCACCCTATTCTGAGCGCCACGCGGCCAGGTAAGGCGTTATTCAACCCTCAACCTCTCAATGCTGAAACCTCTGCTGGAATTCCTCTAATCTTGTCATCTTCTGATGAGGAATCCGCAGATGGTCCTCCGTTGGTGCGGAAGAAGAAGGCTGCCGGCAGGAAGGGGAAGGCGAAGGTTGCCTCCACTGCCGATCCGGTGCATCGGTCTGATTCAGAGACCGAAAGCGAGGAGGTGGCGGGGAACCCTGGTGGTGCTAAGACCACTGCTCCGGAGGCTGAGACGACCGTCACCTCCGAGCTGCCCAGGACAACGACGGTGAGCGGCGTGAAGAGGCCGGCTCCATCGGGTTCGTCCCCGCCTGTTCGCACTTTTAGGCTCAAGAAAACCCGTAAGTACAAACTTCCTTTACTTTTTAACTTCATATATTTCCGCCATTATACTTATATCTTCTTTGTGCAGGCGTGGATGCTACCGCATTCCAGGGTGGAGCGGGGAGGAGCACCTCCGGACCCATGACGGTAGGCTTGGTCAACCTACCTGAGGCGATGACCCAGGCGGCTGCGCCTGCTTCAGTTGGTTCAGTTGCTCACCCAGTTGAGCCGACTGTTCCAACTGTGATGACATCTTCGCCGGCTGTCAGTGCCATATTTACTGAATCTTTCACTGAGCCGGCGGTGACTATTTCTGCGGGTACTTCCGCAGCGGCGACCACGGTTGTGAGTTCACCTCCGGTGAGTTCTACCACGGCGGCCTCTATGCCTCCTCCGACGTCGGCAGCTACGGCCGATCCTTCAGGTATGCTTGGGGCTTCTCGCCAACCTCTGCCTCCTTCCTATCTGCCTGACCTCTTGGATGGATTTCCCTTGGGTTCAGGTGATGGGTTTGGCGGCTATCGGCCTGTTGTCGACCCTACAGGTGCGTAGGGTTCTTTTGGCCTTTTTTTTTTTTTTTTTTTTTTTTTATATATCATCTTTTCCTAACTGCTTTTTGTTTTTTGCAGTGTCAGATTCCAATGAAGTGTATGTTCCACGATGGAACATCCGCCGAGGAACAACCCTTCGCACGCCTGTGGAGTGGGCTCGTCACGCAGCTCCCAGTGGTGCGTTGGGGGAAGCAATGGCTAGCTACCAGGAGGGTAGGCTAACCAACGAGCTTCGGATTCTCCTGGCCCGGATGCAGCCGCGCGTCGAGCTACTCTGTCGTGAAAACGACAAGTTAAAAGCAGCTCGTATTCAAGAAGTAGCTCAGGCGCGGGCTGTCCGGGAGGAGAACAAGAGGCTTACCGCAGTGGCTGCGGAAAAGGAGAAGGCCTTCAAGGCCCTCGAGGTTGAAGTTCAGGCCCGGCTCGAGGCCCGTTCCAAGGCTGCCCAAGCTGTTAACGAACAGCTTCGGCTGGCTAAGAAAACTGCACGGAACGCAACTGAGAGGGCCACCAAGGCTGAAGCTGTTGCTGAGCCTCTACGCCTCGAGAATGAGGAACTTAAAGCCAAACTAGAGGCGCTCCAACAGGCTCATGATGCCTTGGCGATGGAAGACGCCAAGAAGCTCCAAGAGATCTTGGACCAGAGGGGGGTGCTTGACCATACTGAGCGGAAGCTAAAGGGCGTTGAAGAGGCTGCGGCTAAAGAAGTGTTGCTTGCCAACCTCAACAAAAGTGAAGCCGAACACGCCCGTAACCAAGCTCAAGCCGCCCTCCAGGAGGCTCTGGTTGCCAAGGAATGGTTTCTTCGAGAAGCGTTGTCTCAGGTATGTTTAATTTCATTATATCTTTACCCTTTTCTTTGTAAATAGAAAAGGTTTTGATACTTGTATTTTTTCTTTTTGTAGGTTGTGCATCGGGTCTTCACGGATACGTCTTATGACGATGCTATGAGCGCAGCCCTCAACGCTTCTCATGAGGATGGGGAAAAGGCCGGCTTCCTGCTTGGTCTAGGGTTCGTTGAGAAAGGCATCCCGCCTTCCAACTTCCCTTTATTTGATGTGGATACTGAAGCTTTATATGACCAAGCAGTGAACCAGTATGCCGCCTTCCCGCATCCGGTGGTGGAAAAGGTGAACGAAGTTGCTGCTGCTGATGATGGGCTAGCTATCCTTAAAGCTTTCCTTGAACCGCCACGCTTTACTGATGGTGCGGGTCCAAGTGGAAGTGGTCCTGAAGCTTGATCCTGAAGATCCCTTTCCACCATTAGAGTAGATTTTTATTTTTGTATAGCTTCTTTTGTATGCGTGTATGCACCCAGCAATCTTTGTAATATTTGAATTTTGATGGAATAAAGATTATGTGCTAATTCCTTGCCTTGTTTATTTTACGCATGTTTTGATTTAACTTAGCAATTTCTTTAGTACTTAGATAAGTTAACTTTTTAACGTGGCAGATTATAAGTTTATGTTTCGCTTCCTCTTTCATGATTGTGCGGGTATGACCGTCACTTACACTTAGTAGGATGGCTAAACTTTACTTATATCTGTCCTGCGTGGAAGTTTTCCTCATCTTTTCCTTAGAAATTTTCTAAGTATTTTGAATAAGTTAGCCTTTGTACGCGCGGTTGTTAATAGGTTAATGTTCGGTTTCCTCTATCATGATTGTGCGGGTAGGACCGTCACTTTCATTTAGTGGTATGACTAAACTTTACCTATAACTGACCTGCGTGAAGGTTTTCCTTATCTTTTCTTTTGAAATTTTTACCGTTTTATGTGTTTATGCGGGTTTTGCCGCCTTCCACACGTAACGACTTACTTCTTCCCATATTTATGCGGTGAATACCGGCATATCAGTGTGGGAAGTTCGTAAGTATAAAGGTAAGGCTATCAACACATTGTGAAAGGAGAATCATTTCCATTAGAAGTGGCTCTAGGCCTTTTCTTTACAAGTTTGGAATTGATCTACATGTAACATTTGCGTAATTGAGCTCCATTCCATGTTCTTGGGATGGGAGTGCCATCGAGTCTTTCGAGCCGGTATGCGCCCTTTCCCAGAACTTCTTTGATAATGTATGGCCCTTCCCAGACCGGGGCCAGTTTTCCTGGGCGTTGTTGGTTCGAAGCCTCGTTGTTACGCAGTATGTAGTCTCCTACATTGAAGTTGCAGAGTTTTACCCGCGTGTTGTATTACTTTTGCATTTGTCGCTTGTAGTTCTCTTCACGCACTGCGGCTAAGTCTCTGCGTTCCTCGGTTAGCATAAGGTCTAACCGTCTTTCCGCATCATTGTCTTCTGGCTGAATCAAGAACCTTGGTGAGGGTAAACCAATTTCGACCGGGACCATGGCTTCAGTGCCATAAGTGAGACTGAACGGGGTTTCTCCCGTACTGGCCTTTTTCAGCGTTCTGTTTGCCCAAAGGACGTGTGGAAGCTCGTCCACCCGGCCGGATCTGTGTTCCAAGAGTCTTTTCTTTATGCCTTCGACGATGCTCTTATTTGCTCTTTCTACCTCACCATTATCCTGCGGGTGCGCCACTGAGGTAAAGGTGTGGGTGATTTGAAGTTCTTCCAGCCACTTTTGTAGCTTCTTGTCAGCAAAGTTGGTGCCGTTATCGCTCACCAAATTCTGTGGAAGTCCAAAACGACAAATAATAAATTCCCAAATAAATTTTTGATATGTTTCGCGGTTGTTTGGGCTAAGGGTTTTGCTTCTATCCACTTGGTGAAGTAGTCGATGGCTACCACTAGGAACTGAACATTTCCTGCTGCTGTAGGAAATGGGCCTGCCACATCGATGGCCCACTTCTGAAATGGCCATGAAGAGGTGACTGGAACAAGTTCATTCTTCGGGCGATGCGTGTTGGGTGCGTAGAGCTAACAAGACCTACACTTTCTGATGTATGCCAGCGCATCCGTATGCATCCCCGGCCAAAAGTATCCCGTGTTGTTTAGCTTAGCTACAACAGCGCGTGGACCTGCGTGTACTCCACAGATGCCTTCGTGTACTTCCCTTAGGAGGTAGTCAGCATCTTGGTTGTCCACACATCTTAAGAGTGGGCCAAGAAAGTTACGTCTGTAAAGGATGTCATCGATGAGTTGATAATTCAATGTTTTACAGCGTAGTTTTCTTGCCTGTGTTTTTGACTCTGGTAGTATACCTGCCGCAAGGTAATTTATTATGGGTGTCATCCACGTTTCTGTGCCGGTTTGGATGACACAAATTTCCTTGTGCGGGACTGAAGGTGCCTCGAGGAGTTCAATGCGGATGTCCTTTCCCAAGTGGGTGAAGGCTAATGATGCAAGCTTGCTTAACGCATCCGCAGATTTGTTTTCACTACGCTTGACGTGTATGACTTTGCAATCGTTAAAATCGCGCATAAGGGTTTTTGCTTGTGCGAGGTACAGGGCCATTGTGTCGTTCACGGCCGTGTACGTCCCGTTGATTTGGTTGGCTACTAACATGGAATCCACGTGGGCTTCCAAGTATTTAACTCCCATCTTACGCGCAATTCTCAGCCCGGCCAAGAATGCTTCATACTCGGCTTCGTTATTCGTACTTGGAAAATCCAGTCGAATAGCGTAAGTGTATTCTTGTCCTGCTGGGTTGGTTAGTTTCAGCCCTGCGCCTGAACCCTCGTTACTGGCTGCTCCATCAGTGTAGAGTCGCCAGACATCATTGATGTCCTGTGCTGGAGAGGGTTGAGCCTCTTCCTGGCACTCTTTTTCCCGCGATGCAGGCACTTCCGCAATAAAGTCGGCCAAAACCTAGCCTTTTATGGCTGGTCTTGGCTTATACTTTATCGCATATTCCCCCAACTCAATTGCCCATTTGGCTAGGCGTCCCGATAACTCGGGTTTGCGTAGAACGTTTGCAAGTTTGAAGTTGGAGAGAATGGTGATTGGGTGACCCTGGAAATATCGTCTTAACCTGCGTGAAGCGTGTATAAGTGCTAAGACTAATTTTTCGAGGGTAGAGTACCGGGTTTCTACGTCTGTTAGGATACGGCTGACATAATAGATTGGCATCTGGATGCCTTTCCGTTCAACTAGCAGGACCGCCCCGGTTGCTCTATCTGTTGCGGAAAGGTATAGGATTAACCCTCCCCCCCCCCCCGCTTCTGGTGCTGTGAGCGTTGGGAGTTCGATCAAGCGTGACCAAATCTCCTGAAAAGCTGCTTCCGCTTTTGGTGTCCAGGGGAAGTGCGTTTTCTTTAAACAGTTTCTCAACGTTGACACGAAAGGAAACGACTTATCCGTGTGGATTGCCAAAAAGCGATTAAGTGCGACTAGTCGTCCATTCAGTGTCTGAGCCTGTTTGATGGTAGTAGGTGATTCCATATTTATAATGGCTTAGACCTTTTCAGGGTTCGCTCTGAAGCCATCTTTAGTGACGATGACCCCAAGAACTTCCCTTCTTCCATTCCAAAGGCACACTTGCTCGGGTTGAGCTTCATGTTTATCTTCCTGAGCGTGTTGAAAGTTTCTTCGATGTCTTTCAACATTGCTTCTGCGTCAGGGCTTTTGATGACCAAGTCATCCATGTAGACTTCCAAGTTCCTCCCAATTTGGGCATGAAATTGGTTGTCCATCAGGCGTTGGTATGTGGACCCGGCATTCTTAAGTCCAAATGGCATCATTTGATAACAAAATGTGCCATCGGGCGTCCGAAAAGCGGTTTTGTCCTGATCATCAACGGCCATGTGGATTTGATGGTACCCCTTATACGCATCCAGGAAGCATTTAAGGCGAAACGGTGCTAACGAATCCACCTTAAGATCAATTTCGGGTAACGGATAACAATCTTTGGGGCATGCTTTGTTTAAGTCCTTGAAATCTATGCACATGCGCCATTGTTTGTTATTCTTCGGTACCATAACGGGATTTGCAACCCATGTTTGATATCTGCTAACGCGTACGATGCCTGCGTCAAGGAGTTCCTTGACTTGGGTTCTACACGCGTTAGTTTGTTCTGGCCCCATTACTCTGCGCTTTTGTACGACTGGCGTAACAGCCGGATCGCACTTGAGCTTATGCTCTGCCTTACTTCGGGGTACACCAGTCATGTCAGCTGGTGTCCACGCGAAGATGTCAGCGTTTTTCTGTAGTAAGCGTTTGAGTAAGGTGCGCGTGGGATCAACGACTGTTGGGCCAATGGTAACGGCCTGGTCAGGGTATTTGCCATTGAAGGCCCATCTTTCCGGTTCGGTGATGGTTGGTTTAGCCATCTTTGGTTTGGGTTTAGATGAGACAGATGCGATGCATACCTGGGGAATGCCGGTGATCATCGCTACACCCTTAGCTGTTGGCCATCCCATCATTCCGTGGACTGAAGATACCACAGCGTTGAATCTTGCCATTCCGTCTCTCCCGAAGAGAATGTCGTATGTGTGGTGTGGCTTCCTCATCACGACAAAATCCACATCTTCTGTGCGTGAGTGATTCCCGTCCGTAAGAGTGACGAGGAAAGATAGGATACCCAGGGGGGTGTTTGTGCTGCCGTCGAACCCTTCCATCGAGGCGTAGACCGTTTCCAAGCGTTCCTTGTCTTCGTCATCTAGCTTGTCGAAGAACTGCCTGTACATCACCGTTGACGAGGCGCCGTTGTCAGCAAGAGTGCGAGAAGTGATGTAGTGCCCCAGCTGGCTTTTGATGACGATAGGGCCTTCTTTGCTGGGTCCTCCTGGCACTCGCGGGAAGGGCACCTCAGCTTCCTTCCACGCGCATGGTTCTGTCGCTCGCCTTTTTCTTCCTCTGATGTTGCCATGAACCATGTTGATGCTGATGTCAATGGGCTTTCGTCCGTTGCCTCTGTACCGGTTATAATTCCTTCCTCCCTTCTTGATTGATGCCACAAGGTGTGCAAGTCTTCCATCCTTGACGAATGTTTCAACAATATCCTTCAAGGATGTACACTCCTCCGTACTATGACCCTTTGTCCCGTGGAAGTCACAGGATTTGCTTTGATCCGCATTAGGTCGCTGCCGGATCATTGGAGCCTTTGGCCATGGTAGTTTTTCTGTGGCAAATATCTCCGTGACGCTTTTGGTGAGTGGCGTCCACCGGTGTTTTCGGCTTGGAAGGTGTGTGTTATCCCTTCCGCCAACAAGAGGGCGAGAGCTGGATGAGGTGTCAAAGTTTACCCTTGACTGCCAAATACCTAGCTTCCTCTTTTTGTTCTGCCGGGCGATCCGAACATTGTTTTCTCTAGTCCTTTGCGTGTAGAGGTGTGTACTCTGGGGAAGATCCCTTCCCAGTTGCTTCTCTGTCTCGGCAAAGCGCTTGGCCGCCGTTATGATGGCATCCCATGTGGATGGCATGCCGTCCTTACCCGTCAATGTGCGGATAAGCTCTGGGTATTCGGCGCCCTGGATGAAAGCGGCGCGAACAAGATCTTCACTTATGTTGCCCAGACTCAGCTTTTTGGAGTTGAAGCGAGTGATGAAGTCTAGTAAAGATTCATCCTCCTCTCTAACGCAGTTGAGGATCGTCCACTGTTCTTCAGTATATTTCCTCTGTTGGCTGAACTTGTTCTGAAAGTCCGCCCAATCATAGATGTGGTGGACCGGTAAACGATCGAACCATGCCCTGGCCGCCCCAACCAGTGTCATCTGGAACATATAACACCACGTGGGTTCCGTCCAGTTGCTGACGGTTGCCCCCGCAATGAATCTGTTCAAGTGATCGTCTGGGTCGGATAGGCCATCATAAGTGCCGATGTTGGACATTTGTTTGGCACTTCTCGGGGCGATTGCTTCCGCAATGTCCCTTGTAAACTTGGACTTTCCTGCATTTGCAGCAGTTGGTCTAAAGGTTTTGGAGAAGTCACGTGGGTTTCTCCCCGCGTTCGTTGGTTTAAAGGTTTCTCCAAAATTCCTTGTCGGTTGGAAGTCCGTTTCCTTACGCTTCCCTTTCGCCTTATGGCGAGGGTTTGCGTCGGTATCGGATTCTTCCCGCTCATCGTCCGAGTACTCGCACTCACTGTTCATGTTGAGATGTTGGCGAGTACTGCCGAATTCGTCAGCCTGTTGAAGTGAACGCAAGCGTTCATCCAACTCAGCTTGGAACTCTTTCTGACGTGCTTCGGCCCACGCCTTAACTTGATCGAGTGTTTGGCGAGGGAGCCTCGTCCGTTTCTCCAACTGGGCATCAGTGAACCCCAGTGAAATATTGTTTACTGCACTTGTCCCGGCTTGGGTAACCGGGGTAGTGTTCGTAAAATTTGTATAACCGCCGGTGTTCCCCCCAGTTGCTGGGGTTGTGGTTACCGGGGTTTCTTGGTCACTTACTGGCTTTGGGACCAGAGTAACGTTGACCATTTCTTCAGAAATTTTGAAAAAACTAAGAATTAGTTCTAGCTTTTATGCACGGATGGCGCCAATGAAGAAACACTAATCGACCCCGGGCAGATTACGGATAATCTGGGGGTTAAGTAATGTTTTCCACGAGGGTTAGGTCCGGCAAAGAAGGATGTTCTTCGGATGACCTGCAAAACAAACACCGTGAGCTCGTCACTGAGAAGGGGGGGTTCCTCCTTGTGACCACCCTCCGGCGTGAGAATCAGACTAGATTACTCTGAATATAAGTGTATATTGAGAGAAATAGCTAGTGAAGGTAAAATACCAGATGATCCTACCGTTCCAAGGTGTTAGAGTATTTATAGCCGAAGGTAGGTTTCCAAGAAGGTACAGCCGGCTGAATAGTATTCCTGTTCTACCAACAGTGGGTTACGCACAAGCCATGCTGGTTGGTGGATAGGCTGCGGCTGATAGTGACAAGGCCGGCTGTATACTGTTCCTTTACTGCCGGCTATGCACTGTTCCACCAACTGTAGGCTACGCACGTCCCACAGTGAGGGTTGGTGAGTAGGCAGCGGCTAATAGTGACAGTACTAGAGGGTGCTTCTCGTACTGTTGTCGGTGAGCTGTCACCCTGTGATTGGTTCAAGGGCTGTTTTGGTCAGATCTTGTCTATTTTGCCCATACCTTGGCAGGTATAGTGCAAAAGATCTTCCAGAAGCATACGGACTGGCTCATTTGGGCGGGAGTATTCCCGCCCTGCTCATTCCTTCAGGTGACTACTGAATTATTGAGAGCTAAGTGCCTTGTGCGTGTAGCCTTGCTGCGCAGGTGGCCTTCCCTGATGGCTTGTATCCGCAGCTGCGGGAACAGGCGGAGTACTTCACCATTGGGAGGCATTTCCTGCGGGAACAGCTTGCGTACTGCGCGTAAGGACGTAACGTCTCTGAGCATGGTGGGTCCTGCGGATCCAGTTGGTTTCTGCGCAGACGTCTCTCTTCAAGGTGAGTCCTGCGGGTCCAACTGGGCTCTGCTGGGACCTACCTCTTCAATTATTGTTTATATGGCTTTTAAAGAGTAAACTTAATTAGGCGAGAAATGAACAGCAAATGTCTTTATTGCATTATTAGTATATACACACACACATGGGCATAGCTTATTTGGGGCTGTAGGGTAAATTTACTTGCTTTTGTCCGAAAAATTTTTACATGGTATAAGTTGACCCGTTTTCGTTCGAAAATATTTATACTGTGGTCCATCCTAGTTTCGTCCAAATGACGAAAACTAGGCGACTGCATACACATATATATATATTATATATTATATGTATAAATACAATAGTCACACGTTTTTCCCATGCAAATAAAAAGATAGTCAACCTTATTTATGGCATAAGTTTGGTGTTGACAGATATTTGGTATTAAATATCTATAGTTTTAATGTGTTATTATTGCAACAAATGATCAACTAAATTCATTAAATGCTAACATAAATGTGCATTAAAGAAATTCATATTAATTAATTCTATAGGTAAATAATTCAACTGTAGAATATATGTTGTTCATGAACCAGACTAAATGGGGAACATAACCGGTTCAGGTGTGTCTGTTTGAATCATTTTCATTCAAACCAGGTTACAGTTAAAGACTTAGTTTCAAAGATTTTCCTTTTTTATTTTCAATATCTCATGACCAGACTACATATGCTAATTAGATTTTAAAGAATAAGATGTGATGCCAAATTTGATTCAAAGCTTAAAGCGGTTGATACACAAAATAGGATGCTCTTAAATGAGTAATTATGATATTTATAACGCTAATAAAGAAAGTGTATTCATAAATAAGAATTACATTTAATTGTGTATATTATAATTTATTTTTCTTGTGTTGACAGGTATTTGGTATATAATAAATATGTTATTATTTCAACAAATGATCAACTAAGTCTATTTTTTTTAAACAACTATTTTTTTTCACATATTTTATCCTATGTTTCATGTTAAAGTAAGGCTGGAACTCATTATTATTTAGTTGTAAGTCAACAATCAACTAAATCTATTAAATGCTAACATAAATGTGTATTAAAGAAATTCAAGTTAATTAATTCTCTACGTAAATAGTTCAAGTATAGAATATTTCAAGTATATATATATATATATATATATATATATATGGGTGAGTTATTGTACAATAATGGTTTATTGTACATTACGTGGGCGACCTCCAGAGCGTTGGATTAGAAAACGTGCGGTGGCAGTTTCGTAAATAATCCACACTAGCTCATGATCAAATTCATCGATTACAAATCCATTCTGATCCAAATTCTGAACTCATCGCACTATCTCTTCTAATTTCTAAATCCTAATCAGAGCTTAAAGTATGAAATTTCTAAAGTCAAAAACCAAAATCAAAATGAAACGTTGTTAAACATCAATAATCTTCAAAATTGATCAAAAAATGATGATTTAATTAATTAAATTGTGTGTATAAGGATTTAGATTCATCAATCGATTATGAAATTGTAAAATACTATACTCAATTGAGCTCTGATTACGGTTCAAAATATTACGTTTAAACGTTCTAAACAAAATTGAAGACACTAAAACGTTCTGACCAAAACGTACGCCTTTAAGCGTTCAAGTTAAGCGTTCTGACAAAAAACGAACACCTTTAAACGTTCTAAACAATATTAAACGTTCTGACCAAAACACACAACTTTAAACATTCAAGTTTAGAAGTTCAGAACAAAAAGTTTAGAAGTTCAGAACCCTCGTCAGAGCTCAGATCTGAAATTAAATTATTTGTAAGATGAAATTGAACGCTGAAATCACTTCATATAATCTAGTAATCATCAAAAAATCATCAATCGACCATCGATTTCATCATATGAACAAATCTGTAACGCATTTAAAGTTCTACAAATGGTATCCGCAAATGGCATATTTCAATTCAATTTAACTAAAGTGGTGTCTGCAAATGGCGTCGGTGGCGATGGTTGAATCGGCGCAACGGTTAATTGGAATGGAAACGAATTGAAATAATTTACAAATTTTCCGCCGCGTGTTTTTTGAAATCAAGGGTTAAGACTTAAGAGTGCCGCGTACGTAATGTACGATAAGAGATTATTGTATCAGATCCTTTATCTATATATGTAGTCCATTGACCAGACTAAATGAGGGAACATAACTGGTTCAGTTATGTTTGTTTGAATTGTTTTCACTTAAACCTGATTATAGTTCACACTAAGTTTCAACCTTTCTTTGTTTTTTTTTTTCAAGATCTCGTTACTCGGCTATGCATGGTAATCAGATTTTGGACAATCAGATGTGGTGTCAAATTTGATTCAAAGCTTAAAGTGGTTGATATAGAAAATAAGATGTTCGAGTAAATATGATATTTATAACACTAATACAGAGGATGTATTCATAATATAATAATTACATTTAATTGTGTATATTATAATTTATTTTCCGGCCGTTGGTATGTAGGTAATGTTTATAGTTTTACCTATATTGGGTTTTTTACACGCACGCTTATCGACATACACCAGGATCTTTCTTGAAAAATTGTTATTGGTGAAAATCTTTTAATTTGTTGGGATACTATATTATTATTATTATTATTATTATTATTATTATTATTATTATTATTATTATTATCATCTAAACGACAACTCATACAATCTGTAACGCTTATCGACATACACCAAGATCTTCCCCGAAAAATTGTTATTGGTGAAAATCTTCTAATTTGTTGGGATACTCTATTATTATTATTATTATTATTATTATTATTATTAGTATCTAAACGACAACTCATACAATCTGTAACACCAGTTAGAGAGGATGGAGTCATCCCGTTTTCGCAGCTCTATTATTAGTTAATTGAAATTGAATTATAAAGTTCACATTTATTACACTCATATAAAGAGTCACAACTTAATTAGGTAAATGTAAAACTTTATAGTATACAATAATAAAAAAAAAAAGAAAGCACACACACAAGAGAAAAGGCTTGCTTTTCATTAACGATGGAAATTTCAAATCACAAATACATAAATACGATGATGCAAACCAAGTATGCATGAAATTTAACAATTTAACACCAAAGCCACATGACGTTTCTATCCGTCACTGCTACATAAAACCAAAAAACATAATTAGTTGAACAAATTGTAAAAATGCTATCGACTAAACGATCTTGAAATCGATTAGTTTTGTAACATTTTGCCAAGGTTGCTCGAAAACAAGAACCTCACAGGTCTTGACCACTTTCACATCTTCTACCTCGAGGGTTAGCCGCCAGTTCATTCCACCAACAATTTGGGTGTCACCTTTGACTACTCTCTCAAAGGTCAAACTACTGTTGGTATTTTTATTGTGTTGATCTACCGCAAACTCTCCGACCTCAATCACTGCAGGATCATCTGGACTCGCGATCTCTAGCCAGTTACCAACCGTCTTTTGGCCAAGTTCGGCTAAGCAAATATCAATAAAGAGGTTAGAGAAAAGAAGAATAATAATAATGAACAAAGATGTGTGTTGACAGGAAGACATTTTTAAGGAATGAGTTTGGTGATTCTTGGTACATATAGCTTTGGTATTTATAGTCTCAAAAGGGCTACCATTGCAACAAATTACTAACCAATCCCTTAAATGCTAACATTAATGTGTATTAAAGAAGTCAAAGTCAAATAATTCTA
>NW_027494582.1:35000-81782 GCF_021521415.1 Bidens hawaiensis
TTAGTGTATAGCTTTCCAGAGGAAACAAGTTCCCGAATGAAATGATAATCCAAATCAATGTGTTTGGCACGTTTATGTGATATGGGATTTTGGGTCATGAATAAAGCACTTTTGTTATCACATAGCAGAGTTGGTCGATCAGGAGGTAATGCACGCAACTCTTGTAGAAGATGAGTAATCCAAATTATTTCTGCAGCGGTGTTGGCCATTGCTCGATACTCAGATATCGAGAAATAGTAGGTTGCTTTTTAGCACTCCAGGATACTAAGTTACCACCAAGAAAAATTGAATACCCGTATGTGGATCGACGTGTTTCAATGCAACGTGCCCAGTCAGCATCAGAGTAACCAATTAATGAGGATTTGTGAGGCTGACTGAAAGTGAGACCGAAACCGAGAGTACCCTTAACATACCGTAAAATACGTTTTACTGACTGAAAATGATCAATTGTTGGAGCATGAAGAAATTGTGATACTTGATTTACAGCATAGGATAAATCTGGCCTTGTAATGGTTAAATATTGAAGTGCTCCAACCAGAGTTCGGTAACAGGTCGGATCAGCATAGGATACCCCGTTCATGGTGAATGATTCGTGAGGTGCAAGAGGAGTTGTAATCGGTTTGGAATGATATAAATCAGCCCGTCGAAGTATATCAGTAGCATATTTCGTTTGATGAAGAAACAACCCATTTTTAGTATATGCTACTTCAAGACCAAGAAAATAATTTAGATCGCCAAGGTCTTTGATTGCAAACTCGCGATTAAGACGAGAGATGAAGGTGTGATAGTCGTCTCATCGTTACCCGTAAGAATCAAGTCATCAACATAGACAAGGAGGTACATGATGCAAGAGTCACGGGTAAACACAAATAGGGAGGTGTCGGCATGGCTGCATGTAAATCCGTATGAGACAAGAAACACGCTCAATCGTTGAAACCATGCACGCGGTGCTTGTTTTAAGCCATATAGAGATTTAGATAACCGACACACATGATTTGGATAATTAGGATGTATAAAACCTGGAGGTTGTTCCATGAAAACCGCCTCAGTCAAATTCCCATTTAAGAAAGCATTTTTGACGTCTAATTGGTGCAATTTCCAATTGTTTAAGATGGCAAGAGATAAAACTATTCGAACACTTGAAGCTTTGACCACCGGGCTAAACGTGTGAGAGTAGTCAAGACCGGGAATTTGAGTGTAGCCTTGCGCCACCAAACACGCTTTGTATATTTCAATGGACCCATTGGAGTGGTATTTAATACGGTACACCCATTTAGAGCCAACAACATTTGTGGCTGGTGGTCGAGGTACCAAGGTCCAAGTGTTGTTATGTTTTAGTGCATCGATTTTCTCATTCATAGCGACCATCCATTTTGGATCTTTTATAGCAGATTTAAATCCGCGAGGTTCGGTTATAGTTGCTAAAGCAATATGAAGAGGATGAGTTGTGAGAGAGGCAAGGTCGGCTCGGTGTTTCGGTTTGAATATACCCGCTTTTGAGCGCGTTGTCATTTGATGTGTGGATGTTGAAACAGTGGGCATGGGTTCACTTGTTGTATGGGATGTAGCTGGACTGTTTTGAGATGGGTTGTCAAGTGGTAAGGGATGTGAGGAAGAGGCTGTATGGTTAGGCATGTTGGTGATAATAGGCTGCGCATGAGTGGGGTTTGTAGTGGAGGTGGGGTCGGTTGGATTTGTAGACACTGAGTTGGGTTCGGTTTTGGTTATTGAAGGAGAGGGGTTGGTTTGAGATGGAGTAGGTGGTGAGTTTGGCATGTGAGATGTGGTAGGACATAGTGTGCATGGATGGGGAGCTGTGGGATTGGTTATGGGAGTGTTTGTAGTCGTTATAGGTTTACTGGAGATGTTGGAGTTTGGTAAGATTATTGGCTCACTAGTATCTTTCAAAAAAGTGGTTAAATCCAAAGTGGTAAAACTGTTTGAAGTTTGCAAACCTTGAAACGGGAATACCGTTTCGTTGAACCGAGCATGGCGAGTAAGATATACTCTAGAGGTGGCCGGATCAAGACACCGATAACCTTTATATTGTGCACTATAACCAATGAAAACACATGGAATACTCCGAGGTTCAAGTTTATGCTTAGAATAATCCCGTAAGTACAGAAAAACTTGGCAGCCAAATGTTCGAAGATTCGCATATTGCGGGCTTTGAGAAAATATTAATTGAAAGGGCGACTTATTATCCAATAATGGTGTTGGCAGTCGATTAATAATGAATATCGCCGAGGTAAAAGCATCGACCCAATAACATGCCGGAACATGAGCATTAAATAACATTGCTAGACCGGTTTCAACAATATTTCGATGTTTTCTTTCAGAGCGCCCATTTTGTTGAGGCGTGTGCGGGCACGAAAACCGATGGAAAGTGCCGTTATCTTCAAAGATCTTCTTAACTGTGTGATTCACGAATTCCGTGCCCCCATCACTTTGAAAATTTTTTATTTTTCGCGAACATTGTGTTTGGACAAGATTGATAAAGACGGGTAAAACCGTATAGATATCCGTTTTACGCTTAAGCAGATATAGCCATGTAAACCTGGAATAGTCATCAATAAAAGCAACATAATACCGATATCCATCCTTCGAACAAATGGGTGCGGGTCCCCACAAATCACAATGTATCAAATCTAAAGGATTTGAAGCACGATTTAAATTAATTTCAAGCGATAAACGACGACTCTTTGAAAGTTGACAAGGAGTGCAAATAGTTGGTTTGGGTAAAATTGAAGTAACAGACAATACACCCAATTTATTTAAAATGGAAATAACATCAAATGACATGTGGCCTAAACGAGCATGCCATAACTCATATAAGGCCCGACTTGAAACACTAGAAGATGCAACCAAGGCTTGAGGATCATCCTTGAGCACATAAAGCCCATTCTCACAAGTTCCTTTAGCGAGAACCCTTTTTGTTTTCCGGTCCTGAATATGAAAGAACGGTTGAGAAAAAAGGACATCAACCGGGTGGTCCATGGTTAGTTTACTTACGGACAACAATTTTTTTGTGAGATTAGGAATAACAAGAACATCACGTGAAGTGATATTATTAGAAATAGTGGAGATACCCTTATGAGTAACAGGTAATGTTTTTCCATTTCCAAAAATAACGTGCGTTTTACCTTGATAAGGAGCGGTATGGTCAAGAGAATCTTGGTCGGGGTTCATATGAGTCGTTGCCCCTGAGTCGACATTCCAATCAGGAGAGTCAATGGTAACGTAACAACGAGCATGAAAAGCTTTTGTCAAGTCTTCACTGGAAGTGGATGCTTGACGAGCATAAGTGGGTAGAGTAGAGCATTGAGTTGCATAATGTCCATAAGCACGACATAACTGACAACGGGGTGGTCCCCTTGCCTGATTTCTACCACGACCAGCATTATGTCCATGCCGGGAGCCGGAACCACGATAGTTAGAAGACCGACCACGGTGTGAGGAACCAGTACGGTTGTCTTGAGCATGAAATGCTGCTGGGGCAGAAGAAGCACCATGAAGAGATTGTAAAAACGTTTCATTACTCTCAGCTTGAGATAGTAGATCCCGGAATGTTGGATCCAGTTTGACGGCCCGAATAGCTATAGAAAAAATCTCAAATGATGGTCCGAGACCACAAAGAAACCAGTGAATCTTTTCACTATCAGTAATGGGTTGGCCGATAGCGGCAAGTTGGTCACAAATAGCCTTGAATCGTCTACCGAATTCAGTCACCGTAGAGGAACCTTTGGTGATTTGACGGAGAGAATCACGCAATGAATGAATGCGTTCGGTTGAAGAGTTGCTATAGGCAGTTTCAAGCGTGGACCAGATCTGATGAGCACTAGTAATACTGAGGACCTCGGCAGCGGATTCTTCTGTGAGTGAGGAGTTTAGAATAATGATGGTTCGCTGTTCATTTTCCTCCCAAATAGGAGTTTCAGGATTTGGAACCGCTTCATTTTCAATAGTGACAGTGGCCGGCGGTTTGGGAGAGGTACCATCAATATGACCAAGAAGCTTGTGAAAGGTAAAGATTGGAAGCATGTGGTTCTTCCACAAGAGATAATTGGTGGAGGAGAGCTTCATTGTTATCATATGGAGGATTGTGTTTATAGAGGAGGAGGAGGAAGAATCGCCAGCGGCGGCCATGGATTAGGGTTTGGAGAATAAGCGTGGAGATGAGTTAGGAGAGGATGCTGGCTGATACCATGTAAAGATATGGAAATCAACTTCTATGTCGAGAGAGGTTGTGGGTACTATTTTTAAACATAAAATGTACATGATTTACTCCTGTGATTAAGGAGTTTACAAAATAAGAATATTACAATTATTTTACAATTTATTATATTCTAATACTTATCCTTATCAACATAATCTTTTATAATCCCTAAATTGGTTTATAGAATTTGGTTTAGTTTATAGAAATATTAATATAAGTTTTATAAAAGATGCAATCATTTAATGGAGGACTCATGAATTTTTTTTACATGGGTTGAAAATTTTTTACTCAGTACTTAATTATATAATTTTTTTTGGTCCAGTTCGATTGTTAGGGTATGACCAAATTGATATATATATATATATATATTACCTTAATTGGGCCCTTCCGATAAGGTCTGGCCATAACAAAAAAAAAATCAAACAAAATATCATATAACCAAAAAAAATATGTGAAATGCCATTAAATATGCATACTTAAAATACATTATATAAGTTGTTTATACAAGTTTTCAGATTTTGAAAACCTAATCGTAACATTTTCTAGTTTGACATTTGTACGCAAGTAATTTTCTCAATGAAACAAATAAAACTCTCGTTTGAATTCTAATCACCCATCCAATTACGCAAATCGGATTTCACGTACTTCATTGCCGAAAAGCTTCTTTCAACGCTTGTGGTTGTGACAGGTAATACACGAGCTAACTTTAATAAACGATACACCAATGCAAATAAATGTTATTTCTTTGTTTAACCATCAATTGAACAAGACTTGCTAAACCATTCCCTGCTGATGGTTGGGTAAAAGTTAGTTTATTTTACATATTAATTAGTTAGTTTTAGTTAAATAATCGAATGAACATTGTTACTTCAAGTATGTTTATGTGTTTTCGGGAACTTGGAAGCTATGGAGCTTAATGAGGATATTTACGGGCTTGGAATGAAGATCGAGAAGTGAGAAATTGGAAGTGCACGCATCACGAGGAAAATTGCATCTTCGCGATACGCAAAGATGCAGGGGGACAACTTCGCGATACGCGAAGTTGCAAGATTCAGACCCCGACTATTTTGTCCTCCGCGATACGCGAAGAAGCAAGCCATGACATCTTTGCGATACGCGAAAATGCTCAAAGTCGGCAAAAATTAGGGTTTGCCTTATTTAAACCCCTTAACCTTCCCATTCGGATTATTATGACTTTCAGAGGCAGAAAAGGTGTTCTAGGGCGAATTTCATCCATCCCGAAGCTTCCGGTTTTATCATTGGTTGTATGTTCAACAAGATAAGTGTTTTAACGATTATGTCGATGTCCGGCTAATTGTGTGTGTTCGTTATAGGCTAAGGTTTTGTGTGAAACACTGTTATGATCAGATTCTTATGCTTAATGATTATAGCTTGATTGATTTTATATGAATTTGTCTTGCTTAATTAGTTATTTGGTTGATTAAGGTTTGTGTTTGCGATTATTGATTTGTGTAACGTTTGTTTGGTTGTTTATCAACATTTAGGGTTTAAGCTCTTGTGTCATTGAACTAAAATCATCAAACCTTATCATTGAGTTAGTTGTCCTAGACATAGATTTGACAATTGCGGAGTCCGGGTTCATTTGTGTCAAGAATTTGGTTAAGGTATCGTTTGTCATCATAAATCAAACCATATGACTAGCAATTATTGTAACATCAAAGACAAGAGAATCTGTGATTAACGTATGGAACACATAACCCGAACCTAGAATGAATACTTTTTATTAATATTGTTTACAAAGTCATTTTAAGTAATCATTTAGTTTTAATTAAATCTTTTTCTAAAAACAGCTTGACATCGTCTGTCCGCTTAGGTTAAATAATTAGTTATAAATTATATAAACTTGCACTTTCCTTGAGTCCCTGAGGAGACGACCTTACTTACCCGTACTTATTATAGGTATTTAAGTCTTAAAATTAATTGTTTGAGTAGACCGCGACAACCTACGTCAAAATGGCGTCGTTGCCGGGGACTCAACCCGCTTAGTGCTAGTTTAGTTTAGTTCAAATTAGCATAATTTAGTTTAATTTCTTTTCTTCGTTGAATTTACGCGGGGTGTGCTTGTTTGGTGTGTGCAGTTAATCTTTTAGGTTGATGTATACGAGATTTGCTCGAGACAAGGAGGTGTTGCAGTTTGATCCTGAGATTGAGAAAGCCGCGAGAAGAAACCGAGTAAAACAGAAAAGGGATGAAATTTCGAGGCCGAAAGAAGAAAACATGAATCATTAGCAAGAAAACCCATACCCAATGCCACCGGCGTTTCAACCCGACATTATTAACCCACCACCACACCAAGAACAACCTATTCCACAAAACATGTCACAAAACTCTCCATTCCATGACTTACCACCATTAAACCCACCAAACCCACCACTACATCAACATGTCAACCAGAACCAAAACCGAAGAGCTCAGAGATAGTACAATATGAGAGATGATCGCTCTATACGGTCTGAACCGCCAAAAAATTAGGTAAATTTTGAATTTGAAAGGGTAGCTAATTGGCGGAGATTATTCGATGAGTTTGATGAGTTTTGAGGATGAGGAAGAGATGGAGGATGCTCAAGGGGGTCGGTATTATGGACGATAACAACAACCCCCTCGAAACCGAACACTCGAACCAGTTCAACCACCGAGAAACCGTCGAGCCCAAAGAAGACAAGAGATTCCCGAGCCGCAATTTCCCGAGTACGAGTTTGATGATATGGTCCCGAAGGCATTTATTCCACCACCCGTTCGGGGGGTTCAAAGCCACTTCATTCCACAAGTGGCCACGAACCCGCTTCCTAATGTGATCCTGGTTAGAGAAGGAAGAACGTTTTCAGTAAGACAAAGTAACCTGACCGGGATGCCTACGTTTCATGGGAAAGCATCTGAAGAGCCATACATACACTTGAGCGAGTTTAATGCGTTTTGTGCCACCATCTCGAGTCAAGGGTTCACTGCTGATGAAGTCAAGCTAGTTGTGTTTCAGTTCAGCCTTAAAGATCTAGCGAAGCAGTGGTTCTTATCTTTACCGTCAGCAAGTATATACATGTGGCAAGATCTGGCTCCGTAATTTTTGGATGAATACTACACCCCACAAAGAACATCCGAGGCCCCAACCTCCATCAGAAATTTTCAACAAGGATCGGGTGAGACTTTTCATGAAGCGTTTATGAGATTCAAGAGGTTGTTGAGAACTTGTCCGCATCACGGGATTGCATTGTGGGAGTTGATTAAGGCGTTTTATGATGGGTTATCGAGTGACGATGTGCGTGATCTTCAGTCGACCACAAATGGGTTGTTTTTGACTAATGATGAGAATGAAGATTGACAACACTTATAGAGGCATGCAATGAACTCGAAGAGGCAAGCTCAGTCGAATCGCATGGTAAAAAGGGCGGTTGTGAAAGCCGTGGATAGTGGTGAGTCGGATGATCGTATGGCTAGGTTGGAGAGAAAATTGGATCAATTGATGGGTATGGGAGTGAAAGATAAAGGTAAGTCAGGAAAGACGTATCCAGTTTGCGAGGGTTGTGGTGGAATAGACCATGTAGTGGCTACTTGTGGGGTTGTGTTGGAAGATGAAGAAGAAGAAGAGGAAGAAGAGGAGGTGAACTTTGTTTAGGGTGAGAAGAGGTACAATAATAATATGAATTCAAACACCTATCACCCGGGCCTCCGAAACCACCCCAATTTCAGCTATGGAAACCCGAACACGCAACAAAACCCGAATTTTCAAGGGAATTCCCAAAAAGCAGGTTATCAGTCAAATCAACGTCAATATGGGAATGAGAGGGGTAGCGGTCAAAGCGGGTATAATCAAAGAGAAGCGGGGGGGTTACAACAAGAGTTATCAGAAGAACTATCAGCAGGGCCAGCAAAATCAAGGGGCAGCACAGGGTCAAGAAAGTTCTTCGGGTAACAAGGAGGAGTCGATTAAGGAAGTGATAGATTTTCTGAAGCAGATGAAGACTGATCAGGAGGCTCAGAATAAAAGCGTGAATCAGAGATTAGAGCTCTAAGAGAAGGCTAATGCTGCGAGAGATAAACAGGTGAGCTAGCTAGCAAAAGAAGTGGCTAGTTTAAAGAGAAATCCATCTACGCTACCAAGTGACACATTGAAGAATCTGATCATCAGAGTAGCAGCTCTTCGAATGGTAAGAATGCCCATGTCAACTAGGTAAGTACCCTTAGGAGCGGTAAGGTATATAATAATGGGGTAACTCCACCACCATTTGTTGAAGGTGTGGTGGAGGACTTGGGGGAAGATGGGAAGAGTGACGATGAGGTAGAAATTGAACCGAAAACTAAATCAAATCAAACAAATAAAAATAAAATTGAAACTAAAACTAAGACGGGAACACCAATCGCCAAGGAGACGGGTTCAACGAGTAAAACCATTCTGTTCCCTCGGGCATTGGTGAACCCCGAGACCTCATCGGCACTTAGAAAGAGGGGCCCACAGCAGGAGGAAATGTGGGAAATATTTAAACAAGTAAAAATTAATTAATCCCTAATAGATGCAATTAAACAAGTCCCTGCATATGCTAAATATTTGAAAGACTTGTGTACTAAAAAACGAACTCACAAGTTGCCCAAACAAGTTGACTTAACTGCAAATGTGAGTTCGGTTTTAACAGGTATCCTCCCACCCAAGCTACAAGATCCGGGAACGCCAATTATACCCATTCAAGTGGGCGATTTTAAAATGACTAGAGCGTTGTTAAATCTTGGGGCTGGGGTGAGTATTCTCCCGAGAAGCTTGTATGACCAGTACAACTTTGATCCACTTAGAAAAGCCGACACCACCGTGGTGTTGGCCGATTTGACACTCAAGCTTCCTAGGGGAATCGTGACCGATGTGATTGTGATGATAGAATGTTTCTATTACCCGGTTGACTTTCTGGTTCTAGACTACGTGACAGTTCACCCGAAACGGCAACCGAACGTGATTCTCGGTCGGCCCTTTTTGGCCACCGCGAATGCTTTGATTAATTGTAGGACCGGGGGTAGTGGACATGGCATTTCGTAATAAGAATCTTAGGCTTAATGTGTTTTCAAACGTGTCTAACCCTCTGGTGAGTGACGAATGCTTCGGGGCTGAAGTCACTGACGGGTTGAACCCTCACGAAAGTGGGGATGATGCCACAGAGGAGTGTGCTATTTTTTGCAGGAAAGCAGTTGAGCATGTCTTACAGTTGCAAGAAGAAGAGAGAGAAGTGGTGTTTTATGCAGCAAGTATTAGGAAACCGCCATGGTCTCAGCAAGTAGAGCGGTTGCCCGATACGATCGATTCCAAATTGAAACGTCATTGGAGAGTCCGCCGGCTGTTGAATTGAAGGAGCTCCCGAAACACCTGAAATACGTTTTTTTTGGGAGAGGGAGAGACATTACCGGCCATCATCGCCGCAAATTTGGAAGACAAGCAAGAAAAGGCGTCGGTGGAAGTCTTGAGAGAGCATAAAGCGGCGATTGGTTGGACGATAGCATATTTGAGAGGGATCAGCCCATCCATTGTCATGCATAAGATCATCACCGATCCCGAGGCAAAACCCGCTCATGATGCACAAAGAAGGTTGAATCCAAACATGCGGGAGGTAGTGAAGAAGGAGGTTTTGAAGTGGTTGGACGCGGGCATTATTTTTCCGATCTCAGACAGCACGTGGGTAAGTCCGACACAAACAGTTCCAAAGAAGGCGGATATTCAGATAACCCGTAATAAGAAAGGTTAGGAAATCGCCACCCGACCGGTAACCGAGTGGCGAATTTGTGTTGATTATAGGAAGTTGAATGCGGCAACATCTAAAAAACCATTTTCCCTTGCTGTTCATTGACCAGATTATCGAGAAACTTGCAGGTCAGAAGTTTTATTGTTTTCTAGATGGCTATTCGGGGTACAATCAGATTGCTATTCACCTCGATGGCCAACATAAGACCACTTTCACGTGTCCATACGACACCTTCGCATTTAGGCGATGCCTTTTGGTTTGTGCAATGCCCCGGCCACCTTTCAAAAGGTGCATGATGAGTATCTTTTCGGATATGGTCGGGGTTTCAACTTGAAATTTTTATGGCTGATTTTTCTATCTTTGCTTCATCTTTTGAAAAATGCTTAAACGAATTAACTAAAGTTTTAAAAAGATGTGTGAAAACAAATTTGGTCTTAAGTTGGGAAAAGAGCCACTTTATGGTTCAAGAGGGGACGGTTTTGGGACATGTCATCTCAAGTAGGGGTATTGAGGTTGACCGGGCGAGAATCCAAGTCATATCTAATTTACCACCGCCTACTAATATAAAAGGGATAAAGGCATCTTTGGGTCATGCCGGTTTTTACTGACGGTTCATCAAGAATTTTAGTGTCATATCTAAACCGTTGTGTAATTTGTTATTAAAAGATGTATCATTTGTTTTTAACGAAGGGTGTCTTAATGCATTTAATGTACTAAAAAACAAATTGGTTGAAGCCCCGATCTTGTTGTCACCCGATTTGTCACTCCCATTTGAGATTATGTGTGACGCTAGTGACTATGCAGTCGGGGCCGTGTTAGGTCAACGGGTGGATAAGAAGCCCATTGCCATATACTATGCAACCAAAACCCTTTCCGATGCTCAAATTAATTACACCACTACGGAAAAGGAGTTGCTCGCGGTAGTATATGCACTTGATAAGTTTCGATCTTACATTTGGGGGAGCAAGGTTATTGTTTTTTCAGATTACAGCGCAGTCAAGTATTTGATGGAAAAGAAGGACGCGAAGCCGCGCTTGATCAGGTGGATTTTACTGCTTCAAGAGTTTGATGTGGAGATCCGCGACAAGAAAGGAAGCGAGAACGTGGTAGCGGATCATTTATTGAGACTTGTGGGACAGGAAGAAGAGGAGAATGACGAGAGGGCCATCAATGAGTCATTCCCGGATGAGCAATTGTTTTCTGTTTCAACTTTGCCATGGTATGCTGACATTATTAATTTTCTTGTTGTAGATACAATTCCAGAGTTCTGGCCAAAGAAAAAGAAGCAGAACTTGCTCTTTCAGGTGAAGCACTATGCATGGGAAGTTTCGGATTTGTTCAGAGTTGGAACGGATCAAGTGATGAGGCGGTGCATACCGGAGGAAGAGATGCGGAGTGTTTTGTATCATACCCACTCATCACCTTGTGGAGGCCATTTCAGCGGACAGAAGACAAGGCATCGAGTGCTTGCATTCGGATTCTATTGGCCTACCATATTCAAGGATGCCACAGCGTTTGTCAAGAATTGCGTTGGATGTCAACAGATGGGGGGTATTTCAAAGAATGACGAGATGCCCATGCAACCAATCCTCGTTGTCGACATCTTTGATGTTTGGGGGATTGATTTCATGGGTCTGTTTCCTAATTCTTTCGGTAATCTTTATATCTTGGTGGCGGTCGATTATGTGTCTAAATGGGTAGAAGCAATCGCCACCAAGACGAATGACCATACCGTTGTTTGTAAGTTTGTCCAGTATAATATTTTTTTACGTTCTGGTGTTCCCCGCATTATCATTAGTGATGGGGGTTTAAATTTCAAAAACTTAGTTTTGGCAAACTACTTAAACGGTATGGCGTAAACCACCGTATTGCCACTCCATATCACCCTCAAACGAGTAGGCAAGTGGAGGTTTCTAACAGGCAAATCAAAGAGATTTTACAAAAAACGGTAAGTCCCGATCGGAAGGATTGGTCAAATAAACTAAATGATGCTTAATGGGCTTACCGGACCGCTTATAAAACGCCTATTGGAACCACCCCTTATCGGTTGGTTTACGGAAAAGATTGTCATTTACTTGTCGAGCTAGCCCATCGTGCGCTATGGGCGGTTAAGAATATTAATCTAGAGTGTGAGTGTGCAGGTAAACAAAGAAAGTTGAACATATGCTAGCAGGAAGAATTGAGAGATGAAGCTTATGAATGTGCATCCGCATATAAAGACAAGATGAAGAGAGTTCACAATGCTAAGCTAAGAAGAAGGACGTTCAAGGAGGGGCAACGAGTGTGGTTGTACAACTCAAGATTGAAACTTTTCCTGGGCAAATTGAAGAGCAAGTGGACGGGACCTTATCAAGTTAAGAGAGTTGGAAAATTCGGTGAAGTTGAGATCGAAGATTTTGATGATCATCTGAGATAAGTGGTGAATGGTCATCGGTTTGAAGCTCTATTTGGAGGATGCGGATATGAACAAAGAGATACATGAGTTGGAGGTTTGCTTTTTGGCGGACGAGCCGACTTATTCGGGTGATTGAGGAACCAAGGAATGTCGAGCTGTAGACATTCAATTCAGCGCTAACCGGGAGGCAACCCGGCATTTGTAAGTTGAAATTTTGTATATTGAGTCTAGTTAGCTAATAGTTTTCCTTAAATCCTGCAGTGTAGAACAATGATCGAGTGTGGGGAAGTGATACGATGATTAGCGTTGGAGAGGAATTGGTAAGCACATGCGCCGCTAGAGGGAGCCCCAGGTACGTAGGTGATTTGTATGTGGCGACCGAAGCGGGTGGCGGAGGAAATCAGCTCGAATAACACTTAAAAGATTAATATATTAAGCTGGAACCGATAAAAAAATTATTGTTGAAAAATTGCATCTTCGCGTATCGCGAAGATGCTCAGAAGTCAAATGGTTAGTCAAAGTCACTATTCAACGGTCAAAGTGCATCTTCGCGATACGCGAAGATGCACGGATCCGATGAAAAAAAATATTTAAAAACGGATTTCCTATCACTTTCACCATACATCTCTTATCTTTACCCTACCACACAAATAAAATCCGGCCGCCTCCACCCCTATCACCACTGTCGCCGACCGCCACCATCATTACCATCACTCTCGTTGTTTATTTTCATCATCTCTGTCGAATCCGATTGAAAGGTATGTGTTTAATTTTGTGTGCAATTGGTTTGGTTTGAGTTTGAATTCGTTATCTCAGATTGTTTGGGGTTAGGGAATGCATATTTTTGAGTGTGTGTTTGGTTGACATTGACGGGTTCGGTTGATTTTGGGGGTAGTTGATGTCGGTTTTTCCGGGTTGGGTCTACCGAATTATGTGAGGTTTGACCGGAATTTGTTGATCCAATTCATGTTTTTGAGATTGTTAGGGGTTGTGTTTTTTTGAAAGTTGGTCACCGGAATATTTTCCGGCGAGATGTCCGGACGAAGTGTTTGAAAAAGTTTAACAAAAAGTTTTGGAATAGTTCTTGTTTTGGGCCCAGTTTTTTGATATATATATGGGTTTTTGACACAGGGAAATTTTCCGGCGAAGGGTTCATAAAAAGTTTTGAAAAGTAACAAGTATATGTCGGTTTGTGAAAACGAGTGAGTGGAAGGTGTTCGTTGGTTTGTTGTGTTGATAAGTATTTAAGTGTCGGAAATGATTTTTCTTTGAAAGTGACATGTTTTTGCACGTACGATTTGAGGAGTTGTGTGTATTTTGAGTCTTTTAAGTATTGATAATATTAAATATATATATATATATATATATATATATATATATTATTCCTATAATAGTAGCCATTAAGTTTTATTTATTGGGGGCAACCGCGACCGAAAATGCTATACGGTTGTCGCTCATCGTTCTTTTGACATGAACTTATTTGATATATCTATTTGCAGATGTCGAGGAAAAGGTCCAAACAAGAGCAAACGTTTGACTCTACTTCTCAGCAGTATACACGCGTGACGATTAGATATACAGGTAACGAGATTGAGGTTTTCGGGGCCGCAGTTGAGGATATCACCGGGGGAG
The DNA here is from genome assembly GCF_021521415.1 of Bidens hawaiensis. Taxonomy (NCBI): domain Eukaryota; kingdom Viridiplantae; phylum Streptophyta; class Magnoliopsida; order Asterales; family Asteraceae; genus Bidens; species Bidens hawaiensis. Next base: position 48,979 of record NW_027494582.1, read on the forward strand.
ATGAGGAGGACCATATCATATTACGATTCCTCCCTGATACTCCAGAATATAAGATGTTTAGGCAGATTCGGGACATGGAGATATTCCGACATCGTACGTTTGATTGGGAGGCGTTGGAATCTATTAGGCAGGTTCCGAGACTTAATAGTTTGTTACCGGGACGCTGGGGAGATATTCTGATGTTTGAGCAGAAGCAGTATATGGAGCTGATTTACGAGTTTTATTCCACTATTAGACATAATCCAAAAGATTTTGATGAGCCATACGCGGTCAGTTTTGCGTTGGGGAGAGAGTTGTTTTAGTTCACGGTGCCCCGGTTTGCTGTGATTGCAGGTTTGTATGGGGAACATGAGGTAGCTGGTCCCAAGTTTCAGGAAAGTATTCGGGGTTTTATTACGGGGTCGACTGCTTCTCGGCCTCACTGGATTTCGACTAACGATTTGGCTACATTTTGGAGGACTATTGGATATGGCGAGCATACGAGTACTGTTGTCGCTTCGCAAATTCGGGATCCACTTCACAGGTATCTACATAAGGTAATTGCTTCCACATTCGTGGGCCGAAATTCGGGAAAGGATAAATGTAATAATATTGATTTGATGTGTTTAATGGCCACGGTTGGGGGTATGAATGTGAATCGAGCTACGTTGTTGTTAAGTTCGTTGGCAAGGGGAGGTCGTAGAGCAAGTGTGGCCACGACTCAGTTGGCATTGGGGCCCATGATTACTCGGATTCCGCAGTCGTTGGGTGTGTTTGGACGTTATCCGGTAGATTATTTTGAGGAGGGACCCGGATACCTCTGTTGTGACCATTGATGATGCTTAGAAAGCGGGCATAATGACTTATGGAGATCCACCGTAGATGGCGGAGGCGAGATCAGAGGGTAGTTCGAGGGGGCATCATGTGGAGAGGCGACCTGCCCGACCACATCAGAGTAGACAGCCCAGTCCACCACCGGTACAGCACCCGCAGTCCATGACCTTAGACTACATGTTCAAGCAACAATTACAGATGCGGGATGAATTGCATGGGTATAGGGATGAGTTCAGAGAGTACAGAGACGAGTCGCGGGGTTACTTCAGGATCATGTTTGATCACTGGAACATTCCATTACCGGGTACTTTGCCGCCGCCGCTGCCTGCTACTAGTGGTTTTGATATGGGTAGCACTAGGCATGTATATGGAGGAGGATCTGGTGGTTATGGATATGGTGGGGCTGGTAGTTATGGTGGAGATGCTGGTTATAGTGGTTATGGTTAGTATGGCACAAGTGGATTTTACGATGTAGGTGTAGGAGGATCCGGAGCAGATAGAGCTGGTGATGATGATGACCAGGAGGATTCTGATGAGTAGTAGCTGTTAAAGGATGCAGCTGTCCCGACCAATGTTTTGGGTCTTATTTTCTGGTTTCTTTTATTATGTTTTTATTATCCTATGGGTTGTACTGATATTATTATTATTTTGCCTATGGGTGGTTTGGTTGGGACACTTGATGGGATTTATTCTTTTGGGTGGTTGCTTGTGTATATTTTTGTTGTAGTTGAACTTTGTGGGTGTAGTTCACTATAAACCCTCACGAGACCATACTCGTCCACCCGGGCTATCGGGGGGTTTTAAGGGCTTATTGCATACGCTAAGTGCAATCGTGATTCCTACGAAAATGAGTTAGGTCTTTTAACATTTTTACTCGTTTAACAAATTTGGTTATGAAATTTATTAATCTCGGTTATAATTTAAAATGAATGGTTTTTGCAAACGGTTTAAAAGACCTATCTTTTTTAATAATTATGAGAAGCTTGCTTCTACACGTGTGTGAGTTTGCAGATTTTCTTTTGAGAGTTGAGGAGGTAAGGTTCACCGAGGGCACAAGAGTTGCACATGAGAGTTATATTTTCTATCAGGTGATTTCGTTTTCATAACCTTATTTGTTTTATTAGTTTTGTGTTAAAAGTGTAATTGTATTTGTGTATAATTTACCACCATCACATTAGGCCTGGTTTTTAAAATTGTCGAAGTGAATTTTAACCCCGTCCCTATTTTATGTAACATTGAGGAGAATGTTTGCCTCAAGTGTGGGGATGAGAAGAAATTGAAAGAAATTGAAAATTTAAACGTGTTAATGTTCCTTGAATTAAGATTTTTAGCATAATAAATGGAAAATGATAGAAAAATCGGGGATTATTTTTCAAAATTATTATATAATATGAGATAAACAAAAACGGGAACACACTTAATTTGGGATGAGTCGGTAGGCTCCGCCTCAAGAATGAAAGGATAATTTGGTTGTAGACTTAATTGAACTTTAAATGCTTGATTTTTAGTGGGAAACGCCTTCAGGGTTTTATTTGTTTAGCTAAGCCTGTGTAAAGACTGGAATGAAATATTAGGCCATACTCAAGCCTTTTTATTAGATTTGATCACCAAAAATATATTTTAATATGAAAAGTTTATTATACAATGGTTGGATAGGCTTAACATTAGAGTATGCTAAATGGCTTGTGATATAAACATAAATGAAAAAACTGCTAGTTAAGTGGCTAACACTTCATAGGCGTATGGTTTTATGGCCTTAAATCCTGTATTGATGGGATGCCCCGGGGAATGGAGACCATGGGTAGGTATGCGGTTTATCATCTGGTATGTGTAAATCCTAAGTGGATTTATTCATATTAAAAAAGCTTAAAAAGAGCAAACCCGCAGTTTATTTGACAATTCATAAGTCAATAAACATTATCACAATAGGTGCTTTAAAACTACAAATTCACTACTGACTTGATCATCCACGCTGTTAGTCATATGGGGTCCCCATGCTCGAGTCTCATTACTATTAAGAAACGGACCACACGGGACACGTCATATGTAAGCCCTATAGATGAATTCGTGCCTACTCACGTATGGTGATGGACTTCGGGGTATTCATTGATAACGGGGGTATGTCATATAGTGGGGGCTATTTACTAGTTGGTTACCTAATTACACCTGAATCGTATCTAATGGCCATTTTGGTAGACTTTAATGCTTAAGTTTAGGTTTTGGTTCGATAAAATATCCAAGATTGTCTAAGCTATTACATATGGGCTTAAAAATTGTACAAATGTGCAAAATTTTGATCGTCTAATTTTAAGGTTTAAGTCAAGTTGGGGTAATCTGGTTCGGTAAAACTATAATGAAGCATGGTAAGGCGGCTTTAGGGGTTTGAAGTGTGGGTTCCATTTTAATCATATGAACTAATAAAACTGTTACACCTTATTTTTCCTGGTAAGTATTGAGGCATGGATTTAAGTGGACAACAATATCGACAATCGTGGTTTTTGTGTTCTTTGTGTTTAATTAAGATAATCTATGAAGTATTTTGTAAATGATCTCTGATTCTGATTCTATCGCAAAGTCTTTTTCGGGACGAAAAAGGATAAATGTGGGGATGTGATGGTTGGGTAAAAGTTAGTTTATTTTACATATTAATTAGTTAGTTTTAGTTAAATAATCGAATGAACATTGGTACTTCAAGTATGTTTATGTGTTTTCAGGAACTTGGAAGCTATGGAGCTTAATGAGGATATTTACGGGCTTGAATGAAGATCGAGAAGTGAGAAATTGGAAGTGCACGCATCACGAGGCATTTAAAAAAAGAAAATAATTAAATTTGAAAAATTGCATCTTCGCGTATAGGGGGACAACTTCGCGACACGCGAAGTTGCAAGATTCAGACCCCGACTATTTTGTCCTTCGCGATACGCGAAGATGGTCAAAGTCGGCTAAAATTAGAGTTTACCTTATTTAAACCCCTTAACCTCCCCATTCGGATTATTACGACTTCCAGAGGCAGAAGATGTGTTCTAGGACGAATTTCATCCATCCCGAAGTTTCCGGTTCCATCATTGATCATATGTTCATCAAGATAAGTGTTTTAACGATAATGTCGATGTCCGGCTAATTGTGTGTGTTCGTTCTAGGCTAAGGTTTTGTGTGAAATACTGTTATGATCAGATTCTTATGCTTAATGATTATAGCTTGATTGATTTTATATGAATTTGTCTTGCTTAATTAGTTATTGGTTGATTAAGGTTTGTGTTTGCCATTATTGATTTGTGTAACGTTTGTTTGGTTGTTCACCAACATTTAGGGTTTAAGCTCTTGTGTCATTGAACTAAAATCATCAAACCTTATCATTGAGTTAGTTGTCCTAGACATAGATTTGACAATTACGGAGTCCGGGTTCATTTGTGTCAACAATTCGGTTAGGGTATCGTTTGTCATCATAAATCAAACCATAGGACTAGCAATTATTATAACATCAAAGACAAGAGAATCTGTGATTAATGTATGAAACACATAACCCGAACCTAGAATGAATACTTTTTATTAATATTGTTTACAATGTCTTTTTAAGTAATCATTTAGTTTTAATTAAATCTTTTTCTAAAAACCGCTTGACATCATCTGTCCGCTTAGGTTAAATAATTAGTTATAAATTAAATAAACTTGCACTTTTCTTGAGTCCCTGAGGAGACGACCTTACTTAACCGTACTTATTATAGGTATTTAAGTCTTAAAATTAATTGTTTGAGTAGACCGCGACAGCCTACGTCACCTGCTTTTTTTATTTTATGTTTTAATTAGGTTAGATGAATAGTGGATTAGGAGATTGCGCTTAAAATTCGAGTGTGGATTGAGCGGACAATGGGTATTTGGGTTTAAATATGTATGAATATAGTTTAGATTAAACTATAATTCTAATAATAGTTTCAGGATCAAATACAAATCATTCTTAACATGAAAACGGTGAGAAACAATTTACTGTTATATTATTATGTTTGTATTATAACTGTTTGTTGTTATATTTTGTTCGTATTTGCTGATTTCCGATTATGAGACGTTATAAGTATTTGTTGATTTACATTTTGTTGTTATTTTTAGGTTTTTTTCTTATGCTGTTATAAGTATTTTCTGTTATTATTTTATTGTTAATTTTGATTCTTTTGTTGTTATCATTAGAGTTTTTTCTTGTTATTATAAAGCATAGCTTATGTAGATTGGTATTGTAGTTGTTATCGTTTACTACGTTATCATTTTTGATAGATTGATATTGTTTCTTACGTTCTCATATCACATTAAGATTATTTTGTACATGAATCTTTTTTTTCTATAATAGTATATTAAAATGAGAGTTTCGAGAACCACTATAGTTTTCTAATTTTGTTGAGATAAATTACATTCGTTTCCTTCAATAACGTAAGTTATGCCTTAGAATCTTTGATCAGTCGGTTAGATGCTTAGCTATGGAATAATGTGCTAGGGTTTGGTTCCTGTGGAATCCATTTGTTTTTATCAAACTGTTTCCATATCGCTTTTACTATATTGCATTTCTTTTTATTTGGTTTTTACAATTTTGCTCATTTGGCATTTTTAGTCCCCTGTGTTTGATAGTTTTGTTAAATCATTTTACAAACTTAAATTACGAATTTATTAAGACTAATAACTAAAACTGATTTTAATTTAGATTATTATCATAACGAACCGAGCCAATACCAACCGAATTCCCACCATATCTCCGCCGTAACACGCAGGTTTAACCAATACCGATCGAATTCCCGTCACGTCTCCGCCTTAATACGCGAGAGACTAGCAACTAGTTAAATGGTAAATTATTTATATAGATTTATATAAGAGAAAATTACAATTGTTGTCCTTTTGAATATCCAATATTATGGAATGAGTCCTTTTTGAAAAAGACTTTCACTCTTTATCCTTTATTTGGAGTTTCGTCTCGGTTTTAGTCTTTACACTAACGGATATTAAGTTTTTCCGTCAAGTGGCCCCATATGCACGACACATGAGGCTACTTTAGTCATTTTACCCATTAAAGGACTATTTATGTAATATAATAAAATTGTATTTTACTCAAAACAATTTACAATTTTAAAGGGGCTAATTTTGTAACTTTTTACATGTGGGTCCACCACCATTTATAAAAATATATAAATAAACTTATTTGAATGCGAAGATATTCAATGATGTTTTTTTTAAATTAAAAGTGTCTTTGGCTTTGTTCTGGGTTGCAACACTTGTCCAGTTAAAGTCGTTGGCGTTTATTGAGGTGTGTGATCGACGTTGGTCCCTTAAGATAAGTAGTGTCTCTTCTAAGATGAATGTGTTTGTCTTCTAGGGTACAATAACCGGAACGGTATGTTTGCTGCCAGTGTCAAACAAACAACATGTTCATCACATTCATATGCAATAATTATTACAATCATTCAAAAATCTAAACAAAGTCTGGACACATAAATTTCTAATGACTTGGATAATCATTCAGTTTTTAGTCTAAAATAATTAAAAATAAATGAAAAGATACTAAAGTAATCAAAAATTTTTCTTTCCAATTAATATAATTAATTAAACCATACTAGCTACCTCATTAACTAGTATAATTAATCAAAGACAATTACTAAAATAAAATATCAAAAAATTTATTAAAGAAAAGATGTGTGTGTGCACGCGCGCGTGTGTTATATACATTTTAACGAATTGTAAACGCCAGATAATCTAGCATTATTGTTATCATAAGATATCACATTGTTATTTTAATTAAAAGAACCCAACATACAAAGACAAATAGAAAAAAATAACAATTTAAAACATAATTCTAATTTATGCCATATATTTCTAACTTATATCATGAAACGGAAAAGGCATATTAGTTAAAACTTTATCATCTACTGAAGCCATATGTTGTAAACTACTAAGCGTAAACATTTAGATGTTGTAACATAAGTTGTGTGCTATAAAACTATTTTTACTGAAATTATAAAATATTTAAGTACACAACATAAAAAGGCTAAAAATATGAATATAACAACGAGATATAATTATAATTTTTATTAAACCGCGTGCTTAATAAAGTAACAATATAATCCAAACCCCGTGACTTAAACCATCATTTCAATCCAAACATCCCATCCAAACGTTCATAAATAATTTCCCAAATCCAAAATAATAATAATAATAATAATAATAACAAAGTCTCGAATTTTAAAAAATAACAATGAAAATAATTGATTGTCTTTATTAATCAATAAATGATGATTTTAACAATTTATTTTGAAACTTTCTTCAACTTAGGAGTTAATGCTTAAAATTAATGTTCAAATTAACATGTGAGAATTATATAAATGGAAAATTGATGAGTTGAAAGCCTACGTGGAAATGCTAGTTGAATGGCATGTGAAAACCTTGTATTTCTTTAATAGTATAGTAAGATTATTATAAGGTATTGCATTGTTACTTTTATTTAAAGAACCAAACATACAAAGACAAATAGAGAAAAATAATAATCTAAACATAATTCTAAATTATGCCATATATTTCTAACTTATACCATTAAACAAAAAACTCATATTAGTTAAAACTTCATCATCTATTTAAGTCATATACTACAAACTATAAAACATAAACAAGTAGATGTTATAACATAAGTTGTGTGTTATAAAAACTATTTTTATTGAAATTAAAACATTGAAGTACACAACATAAAAAAGCTAAAAATATGAATATAACAATGAGATATAGTTATAATTTTTACTAAACCGCGTGTTTAATAAAACAACAATATAATCCAAATCTCGTGACTTAAACCATCATTTTAATCCAAACATCCCGTCCAAACGTTCATAAATAATTTCCCAAAATCCAAAAAAAAATAATAAATATATAACAAAGTCTCAAATTTTAAAAAATAACAATGAAAACAATTAATTTCTTTATTACTCATTAAATTATGATTTTAACAATTTATTTTGAAACTTTATTCATCATAGGAGTTAATGTTTGAAATTAATATTCAAATTAACATGTGAAAATTATATAAATAGCAAATTTGATGAGTTGGATGCCTATGTGGGCATGCTAGTTGAATGCCATGTGAAAACCTTGTATTGCTTTAACAGTATAGTAAGATTATAAGGTATCGTATTGTTATTTTTATTAAAAGAACCTAACATACAAAAAAAAATAGAGAAAATTAGCAATCTAAAACATAGTTATAAGTCATGCCACATATTTCTAACTTATACCATGAAACAAAAAACACATATCAGTTAAAACTTCATGATCTACTGAAGTCATATGTTGTAAACTATAAAGCGTAGACAAGTAGATGTTATAACATAAGTTGTGTGTTACAAAAACTATTTTTATTGAAATTATAAAACATTTAAGTACAAAACAAAAAAAATGCTAAAAATATGAATATAACAATGAGATATTATTATCATTTTTATTAAACCGCGCGTTTAACAAAGCAACAATATATTCTAAACCTCATGACTTAAACCACCATTTCAATCCAAAAATCCAGTCTAAACGTTCATAAATAATTTCCCAAAATATAAAAAATAGTAATAATAATAATAACAAAGTCACAAAATTTTAAAAAATAACAATGAAAACAATTAATTGTCTTAGTACTCAATAAATGATGATCATAACAATTTATTTTGAAACTTTATTCAACTTAGAAGTTAAAATTTAAAATTAATGTTCAAATTAACATGTGAAAATTATTTAAATGGAAAATTGATGAGTTGGAAGCCTATGCGGACATGCTAGTTGAATGCCATGTGAAAATCTTGTATTGCTTTAATAGTATAGTAAGATTTTTCCTATTCTCTCTCCATTTCATACTACAAAACTATAATTTCCTCAACACATTTTCAACTTATTTCTACACCTTTTCAAATTCTTCAATCATATCTCCTACTAGGTTAGATTCCGTGTTACACAGGACGGAAAATATATAAAACTTCATATATATATATATGTGTGTGTGTGTGTGTGTGCGTGTGTGTGTTACATATATTTTAATAAATTGTAAACGTCAGATAATCTAGCATTATTATAATTATTATTAGTATTATTAATATTATTATAAGGTATCACATTGTTGTTTTAATTAAAAGAATCCAGCATACAAAGACAAAGAGAGAAAATATAACAATTTAATACATATTTCTAACTTATATCATGAAACAAAAAAATCATATTAATTAAAACTTAATCATCTGCTGAAGTCATATTTTTAAACTATGAATCGTAAACATGTAGATGTTGTAACATAAGTTGTGTGCTATAAAAACTTCTTTTATTAAAATTATAAATTATTTAAGTACACAACATAAAGAATGCTAAAATATTAATATAACAATGAGATATAATTTAATTTTTATTAAACCGTGCATTTAATAAAGTAACAATATAATCCAAACCTCGTGATTTAAACCACCATTTCAATCCAAACATCCATACATCTAGTCCAAATGTTTATACATAATCCAAAAAATAAAATAACAAAGTCTTAAAAATTAAAAAAAGAACAATGAAAGCAATTTATCGTCTTTATTACTCAATAAATGATGATTATAGCCATTTATTTTGAAAACTTCTTCAACTTAGGAGTTAATGTTAAAATTAATATTCAAATTAACAAGTGAAAATTATATAAATGAAAAATTGATGAGTTGGAAACTATGTGGACATGCTAGTTGAATGTCATGTGGAAACCTTGTATTGCTTTAATAGTATAGTAAGATTTCACAAAATCCAAAAAATAAAATAACAAAGTCTTAAAATTTAAAAAAAGAACAATGAAAGCAATTTATTGTCTTTATTACTCAATAAATGATGTTTATAACCATTTATTTTGAAACCTTCTTCAAATTAGGAGTTAATATTATTTGTGAAGCCCTTTTGTTAGGGCACGGATTTTCAGTATCCTCAGCAAAGATTATATTCAGGACGAATCCAGGATGCGGTATCCTCTAAGGTAACTGGTATCCTAATTATATTATATAACTAACGCGATGTTTGCTACCTTCCATGATTACCAGGTCAAAGTCCGTTGCTTGATCTCCTAAAAACTCGCATTTACTGTTATTGGAGCGTGGCAACTAAGAAAACGTACTGATTAGAAGGATTAACGGCTAATTGGACTCTTTCTAAAGTTTCCTTAAATATAGGGCATATTGTTAGACTTTGTTTATTATAAAATAGAGCTCTAAACTAATGATCAAACACACTCTAGCACTCGAGAACTTACTAGTACTCGCATTCTTTGTAATCACGATCAAGTTTGAGCTCCACACTTGTAATCACCTTTATTATTAATAAACCGGTGGTGATAGTTTTCACCACCCGGGGTTTTTTTTGCTTGTTATCCCAAGGATAACGAGTTTTTTCCTCGCAACAAATCCTTGTGTTCAAGTACTTTTACGTTCATTTCATACAAGCACCTAGTCCCGATTACTAATTTGGTTACGAAATCATTGTTGTTAATTTTTGACTAAAACAATTTGGCGCCCACCGTGGGGCTAACGGTGCTTTAATCCATTAAATCCATTTATTTCATTAACCTTCATTCTCTTTACGATGGCCTCACAACTAAAAACCAGTTCAGTCTTTGCTTCAGTGGTCACTACTGCTTCAAGTGTCAACCCAGGACCTCCACCACTGCCGAAGAAAAATACTCAGCCCAGAGGAGAACTTCCACCATTCGCGGGATCCTCCACACGGGTAGACCCAGTTATTTTTAACAATGATATTTTTTCTTTGGTAAAACAGGTCAAAACGCACATAGAGCAGCAAGAGAAGACCAACTCAAGGCTATTTAAGGAGATTGAAGGAATCAAAAGAAACCAGGGCAGGAGGCCACTCCAATCATGCCCAGGGTCCTTGATTTTGATTCTCCAGGATCATCTATCCTTCAGAATCCCGAATCCTTAGGGACACAATCAGCAAGGATTCCATCGCAGCAGCAATCAGGATACTGTGGAGCTTTTCCTTCGGTATCCTCGGAGTTACCTGGACCAACGAGGCCAGGGTCCATCAATATGCAGCCTCGCTCAACTGTGCCTGCCGGCATATTCTCATCAGGATCCCGTATGATGTCCTCGGAAGTGCATGTCGGAGATGACATCCCTATGCAGGCACCGCCTTATCCTGGGGATACCATCAATGGAGGAATTAACCACTCAAGCTCAGGATACCAGAGACCTAACGAAGATCCTGGTAACAGTTTACTTACTTCTAATTTATACACTAACCGTGGAGCTGTGCAGGACAAAGGGATATCCCTTGATATAGCCAGGGAATTACAGAAGATGAAAGATATGATTTCCAGTATCCCCGGGATAATCCGTCCCATGGCTGAAGTTCCGGCGGGCAGTCACAAACTTTCCAGGTTCACTTGGCCCATATGTGACGTGGAGATCCCCAGGAAGATCCAGACGCCCAACATGAAACTTTTTGACGGCACCACGGATCCTGAGGAGCATGTAGCTCAATACAGAGAAAGGATGGAGGTCAACCATATCCCTGCAGAAATCAAAAAAGCATGTCTATGTAAAGGGTTTGGTTCAACACTAACAGGGCCGGCCCTCAAATGGTTATTAAGTATTCCTTCCAATACTATCACTTCATTTGCTCATTTAATTAACTTGTTTAATAATCAATTCTCTTGTAGAAGATCTTTTGAGAAAATGACAGGTGATTTATATAGAATTGTTCAGCATAACAATGAATCCCTAAGGGATACATAATTAGATCTAGCAGGGAAGCATTGGAAATCCCCAACCTTGACATGACAGCTGCTGTTGAAGCCTTCAAGATGGGACTTAGGAAGGGTTCTCCTTTCTACGACGACCTCGTCATGACTCCATGCAGGAATCTAGATGAAGTCAGAAACAAGGCATTAAGATACATTCGACTGGAGGATGACAAGAAGGCTCATAGAAACTTGGTTATCCCGAAATATGAGTCCACCAACTGGAAGTCCGACTCTCCACAAAAGTTCTTTAGGCCGAAGCCTTACTCCAAGCAAGATAATCCCAAGATCAACGTTGTGGAAGAAAACGAAGACGACGAAAAATATCCTAAAATATTCGAATATTGCTTTAACCTTGATATTGGTGGTGTGATTTGTGCCATGCAGGATTTCGGTGACAAGGCTAAACGGCCTAAAAAGAATGAGAAGCCCGGATCAAACAAAGACAAGTCAAAATGGTGTGCGTATCATGAAGACTTTGGCCATCGCACTGACGATTGTATAGCACTTCGGAAGAAGACAGGATACCTTCTCAGCAAAGGACACCTAAAAAAACTATTTGGAAGAAATAAGAACAAGAGTCAGGATCCTGTCAAGATACCTGAAAGGGCACCTTCTCCACCACCCGGGGCTAAGGTGGTATCCTTTATCTCGGGAGGATCTGACATTTGTGGGACCTCGTATTCAGCAGCCAAGAAACGTTCTAGAGAGACGAGGATGGACAACGGAGAAAGACCTCTCCGTACTTCCACATTGACAACTCAAAGAATCATATCCTTCGATGAGGAGGATAGATGTGACCCTATGGATCCCAACCATGACGGTTTGGTAATCACCTTATGTATAGCCAACTGTTTTGTGCGCAGGATACTCGTTGATAGAGGAAGCTCTGTAAACATTATCTAGATGGATGCATTGAAGAAAATGGATATCCCAGAATCAGAGATTATCCCTAAATCCTCAGTTCTTGTCGGATTCAGTGGCAAAACCAAGAACACCTTGGGAGAAATCAAACTTCCAATATATATTGAGGGAACTAACTCCCTACAAAAGTTTTGCGTTATTGACACTTTATCTTGTTGTAATGTGATTTTAGGCAGGCCCTGGATCCACAACATGAAGGCAGTAAACCTACCATCAGTGTGTGAAACTCCCAAGTCCTTGGGGAGTCATCAAAATTGAGAGTGATCAACAAGATGCCAAGGAATGTTATGCTTCATCAATGAAGTGGACTACAAAGCCTACTCAAGCATAGCAATTACAGCAACAACCAGGGAAGGTCCTGCAAGCAAGAGAGCGGGATGTAAAGGAAGTATCTTTGGATCCTCAGGATACTAAAGTCAAAGTATTGTTAGGATCAAGTATTCCTGAGGATATTGAGATGGAATTGATACCATTTCTAAAGAAAAGAGCTTCTACCTTCGACTAGAAACATGAAGATATGACATGTATATCTAAATCTATAATCATCATAAACTTGGTATAGACAAATATTTCAGGCCAGTACATCAAAAGCGACGAAAGTTTGCTCTTGAGAGAAATGCTATCACACAAGAAGAGGTGCAGAAGCTGCTCAAAACCAAGATGATAAGAGAAGTCCAATATCCTAGATGGTTGGCCAATCTAGTTGTTGTACAGAAGAAAAATGGAAAATGGAGAGTGTGTGTGGACTTCACAGACCTGAATAAGGCCTGTCCAAAAGACCCATTCCCACTCCCGCACATTGACTCAATGGTGGATGCAACTGCTGGCCACGAGCTGCTAACATTCATGGACGCATCCTCAGGACTTCAACAGATTCAAATGGAGACTTCAGATCAAGAAGACACAACCTTCATGATTCCCACAGGTATATACTGTTACACTGCAATGCCTTTTGGATTTAAAATTGCAGGTGCGACATACCAGAGGCTCGTCAACATGATGTTCAAAGACCAACTGGGGGACACGATGGAAGTCTACATAGATGACATGGTTGTGAAGTCAAAAAAGGTCGAGGATCATCTCAAAGACTTGGCAACAGCATTTGATATCCTAGATGAATACAACATGAAGCTGAATCCAGCCAAGTATCACTTTGGGGTCAAAGCCGGAAAATTCCTGGGATACATGGTCACCAAAAGAGGAATAGAAGCAAGCCCAAAGCAGGTCAAGGCTATCCTGGATATCAAATCGCCAAGAAATGTCAAAGATGTCCAAAGGTTGACCGGAAGAGTAGTTGCTCTCAACAGATTCGTCTCAAGATCTTCAGAGAAGTGTAAAGACTTCTATAATATCCTGAGGAAGAATCAAAAGTTCGAATGGGGAGAAAAGTAAGAAAGGGCATTGGTATCCCTGAAGGAATACTTATCCTCATCACCACTTCTAATGAAGCCAGTTGATGGTGAGCCTCTATCCCTATACTTAGCCGTTTCTGGGAGTGCAATCAGTGCCGTCTTGGTCAAGGATCATGAAGGTCAACAACATCCAATATATTATGTAAGTAAAAGTCTACTAGGTGCTGAATCCAGGTATTCTTATCTTGAAAAGTTAATTTTAGCACTTATAATGGCTTCAACTAAACTAAGACATTACTTTGAAACTCATGCTATACATGTAAAAACTAACTATCCTATTAAAGTTGTTTTGAGAAAACTAGAAAATGTCAGGTAGGATGACAAAATGGGCTGTGAAACTAAGTGCATACGATATCTTGTATGAGCCAAGAACAACCATCAAATCTCAGGCACTTGCCGAATTTGTGGCTGATTTTAGTCAGGATATACTTGAAGAAGTTGAAAAGGAAGTTCAGCAATTGGAGGTTGAGGAAAGTTGGACCTTACATACTGATGGTACCTCCAACATAAGAGGAACAGGTCTAGGTATCCTGCTAAAATCGCCACAGGGGGACATAATACCTCTATCTATATCTTGTGAATTTCAGGCTACTAATAATGAGGCTGAATACGAGGCCTTAATAGCTGGTTTGCAATTAGCTAAGGATATGAAGGTCAGGTATCTTCAAGTTTATGTTGATTCTTTGTTATTAGCTAACCATTTCAATGGCTCTTATGCAGCCAATGCAAAAAACTTAGCGAAATATTTAGAAATAGTTAAGCAATTAGCTATGTGTTTCGAAACATTTGACATAGTGCAAGTACTAAGAGAAGAGAACACTAAAGCAGATGCCTTAGCAAACTTGGCATCAGCTCTCAAGATACCAGGAGATGTCAAGATACCTATCGTACATATCTTGACTCCAGCAACAAAGGAGAACCTCGAAGTCTTAGAAACTTCAAATTCTAAGGATAATCCAGCATCTTGGACCAATCCTATAATACGGTATCTTCAGGATAACGAGATCCCAGAAGGAGAAAATGCCAGAGCATTTCGAATGAAGATAACCCAGTATATTATCCAAAATAATGTATTATATAGAAAATCACTTGCAGGTCCATACTTGAGATGCCTGGAATATCAAGAAGCACAAGAAGTTCTCAAGGATATACATGAAGGTGATTGCGGAAAACACACTGGGGGCAGAGCCTTAGCATCCAAAATACTAAGGACAGGCTACTTCTGGCCAACAATGAAGAGAGATTCAATGGATTTCTCCAAGAAGTGTGATGCTTGCCAAAGATATAACAACATATTGCACCAACCAGCTGAACCATTATATTCTATCATCTCCCCATGGCCATTTATGAAATGGGGAATGAATATTGTGGGAAAGCTACCCAAGGCTCCTGGTGGAAAAGTCTTTATGCTGGCCATGACAGACTACTTCTCCAAGTGGATCAAAGTAGAGGCATTTGTTCAAGTCAAAGAAAAGGATGTGATCTCGTTCATCAAACGCAACATCTTAACAAGATTTGGTAAACCAGCAGAGATTGTTTACGACAATGGATCACAGTTCATCGGAAGAAGAACAACCAACTTTTGTGAAAGTTGGGGAATCAAGATGGTAACTTCAACCCCAGTACATCCTCAAGCTAATTGTCAAGCAGAATCTAGTAATAAGATCATCATCAACAATCTAAAGAAGAAATTGGGGTCCAAGAAGGGAAAATGAGCTGAAGAACTACCATTTGTTCTTTGGGCCGATAGAACCACCTCAAAAAATGCAACGGGACAAACACCCTTCTCCTTGGTGTTTGGGGCCGAAGCTGTTATCCCAACAGAGATGGTGATCCCCACAGCAAGAACCAGCATCCAGGATATTGAGTCCAACAACAAAAATCTTACTGAAGATCTGGATACCATTGATGAACTCAGAGATCTCGCCAGAATCAGAATGGCTGCATTTGAAGATTTCAAGTAGGAGACATGGTACTAAGAAAAGCATTTCAGAATACCACTAACCCAGCAGACGGAAAGCTAGCTCCAAAGTGGGAAGCTCCTTACCTGATTGATTCGGAGGCAGGAAAAGGGGCTTACAGGTTAATCACTATGGAAGGCGTTCCTATATCAAGAGCTTGGAATGCTATCCATCTCAAGGCGTATTTTTGTTAGTATACAGGTATGTTGGTATCATCAAGATGAAGGTATGTTTCCTTATTTATTCTTACATTTTTTAACTTCATTATCCCTAAATCAAGTTTACTGACTTAAGCATCGGAGGGGTGTTACCGGGCTAACACCCACCCCTCATCAAGAGCTTAGTGTTTTGCAGTTATCCTAAGGATACGTTATCTAAACAACAGTCAGAGGCTGGTCACCTCCCACACGAATATGATATCCCTGATATCCCACAAGGTTTAAAGGTCTTCACCTTTCCAACGAACACCAGGGGCGCACGAATATGATATCCCGAATATCTCAAAAGGTTTAAAGGTCTTCACCTTTCTAAGGACGCCTGGAGCGCACGATGATTCGGGTATAGTTTGAGGCAGGCTGACCAGACCAGCTGACATCCGTCTGTTGTTGGCTATATACCGAATCCATAAGATAAGTGGCAGACATGTCACACATATGGTTTATAACATTTTCATGTTATCTAAGGTTTATAACACGTTCGTGTTATTTGAAGTCTTGGCATAATCATGCCCATGCGTTTGGGACCTTCCCCAGTTTTATCTCAAGTTTAGACATTTTCATGTCTCTAAAGGAAAGGCCTAGTCGCCAGTAAAAAGGCTTTATCGCCAGTTAATGGGCTTTGTCGCCAGGATTATCTAATTTTGTTTCGACAGATCGCTAATTCTAAAAAGGTTACTAAGTTGTTGTTAACTTAGCAAAATCCCAGGAGCTTGATACTTAGAAAGATCAACGGTTGGGGACATCACAAGTAAGCCTATTAGATTTATGAATGATCTCCATGAAGGTACTCTTTACATTTGGTTTTATCACTCGATTTATACTTCAAGATATAATCTTTTGGTTTAATTGTGATAATTCACGCAAGACAGAAGGATATGTTATCCTGAAGTTATTTCATACCAATTCCTAATAAGTCTTTTAATTTGTATTTTCTAAAAACATAAGGGTATTTTATCTTCAGGATATATGGTCCTCAGGACATTTCAATACAAGATCTTAACAAATACCTTCTCTGAAATTATAATTCTCAAAATGTTCGAGAAGCATGTTTTTAGGATACGTTATCCTCGAAGTAACTTATTTCAGAAAACTAAAACGATATTCCAACTAAAATCTACAAGTTACTGATACTTAAAGCCAAAAGATTATGCTATTACTAATCATAAGTGCAGGAAATTAAAAGGCAACACCTGGGTTTCGTCTTGAAAAGTCAAGATCCCTCCACCCGAATATTGCCAGATGTTCAAAAGTTAGGATAACATGGGCTTCGTCTTGGAAAGTCAAGATCCCTCCACCCATGTATCCTAATATCCTAAGCATACTATTGTTCAAGACAGAAAAAAGTAAATTATTCACAGACCACTACAACCCAACATCAAACCACAAACACATAAAAAATTGGGCTCAAGCCTTTTCTTTACCACTATCATCGCCCAATTGCACCTCGCCATCAACCGCCTTCGCCGCTCCCTGGTCGCCACATCCACTGCCTCCTCCGCAACCTTCTTCGTCCCTCTCGGACCAGCTTCCTCCACCGTCTCCCCATCAAGCTCAGCCAGTATCTTTTCCCAACCAGCTACATCCCAGAAAGGAGTATCCAGACCAGCATCCTTCGCCTCTTTAGCCATCTTGAGCCGAGATTGGAATACGGAAACAGCAGCAGACTTTTTCGCCCCTTCCATGGCCTCGTAAACCTTTACCAAGCATGCAGCTTCTTGATGAACCAACTCCTTCTTGGCCAACGACAGCTCCAGTTTCGCGTCTTCCAGCTCTTTGGTCTTCTTATCAAGAAGACTGGTCTTTGTGACTCCTATCTTCATCAGTTCGGAGATGCGAGTGTTGGCTTCATGGAGTTCGAGGCTCATAGTGGCAAACCGGGAGGAAAGATACTCGAGGCCCTACAAGGATAAAGGATCCTTAATTTCAGTATCTTCGTACACATTTCAGTATCTTCGTACACATCGTTAATTTCGTCCTACACATTTTCAAAGTTTTCCTACACCTCTTCAAATTCATCTAACGTATCTTCATTTCTTCCTACACGTCTTTAATTTTTCATACACATTTTAATTTTGTTTCCTACTCATTTTCAGTTTCTTTGTACACGTCTTCAGTTTTCTAACTACACATCTTAAAATTCTTCTTACGCATAAACAAAAGAAATATCTATTTGAATTTTTTTGTTGATGAAGATGCTATATACTAACCCAAAAATACCGTAAATTTAAAACATGGTTTTCGGGAAAAAAAAATAAACATTGATCATTAAGATATCATTTATTTATTTATTTTTGCTTAAGTACTATAAATTTAAGAACCTTTTATTGGTGAAAAAAGAAACAAAAATAAATTCATACCGACAAAAGGGCATCTAATGGAATAAATAAATTGTAACTTACAAATCATAAAGTCTGAATATTTATGCTTTGGACTTTTCTTTAGGGATAGATGAGAAAAATTAAATGATGAATTATTTTAAACTACCTAGACTACCCTTTTATTTATTTATTTTATTTTTTCTCAAATTTCATTAATTACAATAAATGCAATACATTTTCAACCATTGATTAATAATCTAACGGTTGAGGTCACTTCTTGCTATAAGAATCACTTCTGAAATGAAACTAATTCTATAACAATTTTATAGTAAAAAAATAAGCGGGTTATGGGTCTTATCAAACACAGATAGTTTTTAAACTGTGTTATAAGATTTTATTTATTTGTGAAGCCCTTTTGTTAGGGCACGGATTTTCAGAATTCTCAGCAAAGATTATATTCAGGACGAATTCAGGATGCGGTATCCTCTAAGGTAACAGGTATCCTAATTACATTATATAACTAACGCGATGTTTGCTACCTTCCATGATTACCAGGTCAAAGTCCGTTGCTTGATCTCCTAAGAACTCGCATTTACTGTTATTGGAGCGTGACAACTAAGGAAACGTGCTGATTAGAAGGATTAACGGCTAATTGGACTCTTTCTAAAGTTTCCTTAAATATAAGGCATATTGTTAGACTTTGTTTATTATAAATAGAGCTCTAAACTAATGATCAAACACACTCTAGCACTCGAGAACTTACTAGTACTCGCATTCTTTGTAATCACGAGCAAGTTTGAGCTCCACAATTGTAATCACCTTTATTATTAATAAACCGGTGGTGATAGTTTTCACCACCCGGGGTTTTTTGCTTGTTATCCCAAGGATAACGAGTTTTTTCCTCGCAACAAATCCTTGTGGTCAAGTACTTTTACGTTCATTTCATACAAGCATCTAGTCCCGATTACTAATTTGGTTATGAAATCATTGTTGTTAATTTTTGACCAAAACACCTTTTATCAATAAACCCTAAATATATTATTAATTTACTTACAATAAATAAAATTAAAATCTAAATATATAAATATTATAAATGAATAATATAAGACAACCCCGTAATACAGGGGATAAAAACTAATATATATATATATATATACTAGGATATAGCTCGTGTAATACACGGTGGTTAAAAAATGCAATAAAAAAGTTAAATTTAATAATAGACATAATATCATACCTTATGGATTCGTAAGATATAAATAATGATAAATAAAATTTTATAAATTATAAATATATAAAAACATAATTTAATACAACACTTAAAGTTATATTTGTAACCTTATTAGTAATTATATAAAGGGGTAATAGTAATAAAATTAAATAGCTTATTAGGTGTAAATTATAATTTTGGAAAATTGTTGAGATCGAATCCTATATGGATAGCTTAGTAAAATATCACGTGGAAACTATATATATGTATATATATAACTTTAGAAAAGAAAAGAAAAAAAAATAAAATAATGCATGTAATCTAAGAACCAACCTTTTTGTTTTAACCCAATTCATACCAAGTATAGTTTAGGCACATTTATAAAAATTAATCTTGATTAAAATAAGACCTTTAAAATTTATTTTTTGAAACCCATAAACATTTGACTAACGATAAAAAGAAAGCCACCACTAAGAACGATATATTAGAGATCATGTATTACAAGAGTTGATTGAGAGCGTTGCTTTTCAAAATATGATAGAACAGCTTCACAATTCGTTTAGGTGTTTTAGTTAGACCATTAAGAGGTCTGGTCGATTAAGAAGTACCCTCATATTCGGTCAGCATGTTTCTAAACTTATTAAAAGGTTTCTTACACCATTAAGATGTGTCTTTTAAGTGAACCAAACACACTCTATCTCTTAATGATTCAAACACAGCCTTTTAATAAAATCATTGAGGACTACCAAACAATCCTTAAACAATATATAAGTTATTGAATTTGTATTTTAAGGTATGTTTTTTTACATACCCAGGTCTTGATTTTTTTTTTCAAGGACGGCCATACTTGGATTCATATCCTGTAAGCTCCTTTAAACTCCTAGCATTCTCACATAATCCATTAAGTTAATGTTATAGCAGGAACATCCCTCAAAGAGCACATATGTGGTCTCGATTTCCTCAAAACTCTAATTTCTCCTCAAAATTGGGGGCGTTGTTCCCATTTTTCTTTAGGATCAAAACTCTGATATATTTTTTTTGCAAAGGAAAAACTGGTTGCTACACTCCGATTCCCTCAAACAACCCCCCCCCCCCCCCTCATGGTCGGATTGGGGGGGGGGGGGTGTTCAAAATTGACGCCAAATTTTCTCTGGCCCTTCACGGCTCCCACTTTGTGTCCTCTAATAATGTTTTTTTTACTAATATTGCTTTTTTACTTAGTTCATATATAGTATTTAATAGGATATCAGAGCTATATGGAATGAACAGAGTATATTTTAAAGGACAAGCAGGCTTCCTCTTAACAGTTTAACACTATTTATGAATATACTCTTTGTTTTTTTTCTTATGGCACAAGCCGATATCTGCATATTAGCTTGCCACGTATCATCACACGTGTTCTTTTCCTCGTTTCCATTTCAACACAAACAAATAGAGAAAAAAAAGCGATAAATCAAACATCTTCCACGTTCACCAAATCATCGACAACTGATGAAGATCTTCCGATTCACCACTGTCTCCGACACCCAACATCTCTCAGGTAATCACGTATTATTCCCCGGTTGTTTAGTTTTGTACTCATTATTATAGACACATATATTAGACCTCCCGGTGTGGGTCATAGAAGGTCCCGGTGGGTGGGCATGTGACACCCGTGAGCTAATTGGAACACCATGCCACCCCTGGTCACGCTTGACATGGTGCAAATGAGGTGGGTCACCCGAGTCATTCTCTTTTTCATCCAACTAGGTTTTTATCTAGGTTTTTTTATTATTATTATTATTAAACGAAAATGGTAGAGACTAGAAAATGATTTAACATGAAGTATAATATAGGTTAAGCGATGAGGTTGAATAATAAAATAAAGAAAAAACATATACAGCTATAAAAAATGTTAGAGAACTAGTTTTAACACATAGGGGATGTTTGGGATTCCTTATTTGCACCTCCTTATACCTTATATAAGGAGTTTTTCATAAGTTACTCAATCCTAACTTATGAAAAACTCCTTTTCTTTCTTTAAAAGATTTAATAAATTATATTATCCAAATATTATTTTAACTTACAAAAGTTACTAAGTTATAAGAAGGTAAAAATAAGGAAACTCAAACAGCCCCATAGGCTCGTGGGTTCTGCGACTTATTAATCGGAACCCGATCTCATCGTACGTCGGTTGTGTGAACCTCAACCGTCAAGTAAGGTTTTTATCGATATGTTTGATTTGGTATTCGCTCACATACATTTATTATTATTATTATTATTATTATTATTATTATTATTATTATTATTACTCTAAAAAGAAAATATAAAAGCCTCATTATTCTATTCTCTCTTTCTTTCCGTAAACCCACCCCCTCATCACCATCATTCACCCGTGGTCTGACGTAAACCCACACCACCACTTTCAACGACGTCTCCGATCACCGCCTATGAAACGCCACCTGGAAGACTCCGACTCCGATTCCTTCTTCAACGACCTAGACTTCACCCGAATCATGCGTAAACTCGACCCGAACCCAAACCCTAACCCCACCACCACCCCGAACCAACCCACTCGGCATCTCGACCACCCCGAACCCACTACTTCCACTTCCGGCTCATCTGACCCGGCCCGTATTCATTTCTTCGTCCGATTAATCTCCAACGGCAAAACCCTTGTCCTCAACGGCAAACCCACCGACAAAATTGAACTAATCCTCGAAAAGATACAATCGGTCACCGGAATTCCGATGATCGAGCAGCGGTTGATTTACCAAGGCCGGCAGCTTCAGTCGGAGTACACTTTAGCCGAATGTATGATCAAGAACGACGCCGGGTTGCATTTGGTCGGGAGGATGCGCAGCACGGAGCACCCGCAGGTATGGCATTTGGTTGATACTTTAGTATCCACCGTCTATCGGTTGTTGAAGGGGGAAACAGGGTTTATTTGTAAGCCGGTGGAAGCGGTGCTGATAGTGTTTTTAGACATGACTGCTAAGAAGGATATCCATGTTAATAATCTTGTGTCTCATTTGAACATATTTCAATCGTTGTGTGCGCCTTCGGCTTTGGTAATGCTCTATAGGTCGCCGAGTAAGTCTAATAAAGAGCTTGCGGAGAAGTCGATTAGGATGCTGTTGTCGTCGTTGAAGACCGGGTTGCAGAGGGTTTTGTATTCGCAGTGTGCGCCTGTGGCGTTGGAGTTTTGTAATTTGTTGAGGAGGTCGGGGGTTCGAGATGATCCGTTGTATAGTTTCTGTAGGAGTAGTTTGGGGTCGATGGTGGAGGATGTTAGGATCGGGAGAGGTTTGAGAAATCATGCTCCTTTTGCTAATAGGATGTATGTGGTTTCGTTTAAGGATGTTTTCCCGTTTGTGAGCGAGCTTGCGAGTAAGCTGACTGAGGGTTTGGATGTGAATCTCTCGCCGAATGAAGTTAGGGACTTTGCTGTATTTTTGAGGCCGGTAAAATCTGCGATTAAAGATCTTCCTGATTTTGAAGGGTGCATACCGGTTCCCATGATGTATAATCTCTCGTGTTATGATGATGAAGTAAAAGATCTGTTTTTGATCTTGTTTCAGCTGTTTGAGAAAATGAGGAGATGCCTTGAAAAGGTTAAATGCGAGATGGGAGTGAAGCGGAAAGAAGATGCTGATTGGGATCAGTATTTGGCTATCTTGAAGGAAACGCACGGTATTGCTAAGCTTTATCAAGGGGCGGAAGATGTGTTTTGGTCAAACATGAAGTTAGCCGACGTTTCGCTGCGGTATTTGATTGTTAGATATGCTAAAAGAGGTGAGGACTATAAATGGATTATTGGGCATAAGGATCTTTTGGACTTTGAATCTAGGAGACATTTGGTAATGTTGATGCTTCCTGAGTTGAAGCGTGAGGATGAAGAGCTTCATGAGATGCTTATTGATAGATCCCAGTTGTTATCTGAATCTTTTAACTATATTTCAAAGGCGAAACCTGAAAATCTTCGTGGTGGATTGTTTATGGAGTTTAATAACGAGGAAGCTACAGGACCTGGTGTGTTACGCGAATGGTTTTTTTTGGTGTGTCAAGAAATATTTAATCCTCAAAATGCTTTATTTATCGCATGCCCGAATGACCGTAGAAGATTTTTTCCTAATCCCGGTAAGTAGTGGTGTTATTCGGGTTATACTTTCGGGTTTCGGTTCCTCGAGTTCGAGAAATTCATTTTGGGTACTCATAATTGACCCTAATCTTCCCCGGGTTATTCGGGCTTTGGTTATTTGGGTTCGGGTTTTATGAGTATTTGACCTAAAAAACTTAAAGTAACATATATATGCTAAAATATATCATCTTCAAATTTTAACTTACATAAGTAAATGACAAACCACATAATCCAATTGAAAGAGTCTGAAGAACGGTTCGATTGATGGAATGAATATCCGGTCGACTGATAAACCGACCTTGAAAAACCAATCGTTTGATTGAATAAATGGTCATATATAATCTTTAGCAATGTTGTGAAACTCGGCCTAGGTAGCCGAGTACTCGGCGCCTAGGCGCTCCTCGGCACTTCACTGCACTGCTTTTCTTCTCCAAGGTCAAAAAACTAGGACTCGGACCTAGGCGGTCCAACTCGGACCTAGGCGGCTCTACTCGGCCTAGGCGGTCCAACTCGGTCTTAACAAAATTTTGACTTCTATCAAAAAAACCAATTTTTCTAAGAGTCGACCACTGTTTTTTTCCTTTTCACGCTAAGACGCAACTGAATTTCAGTTTTAAACTCGCAACCACCGTTGTTATCATTTGATTCGAAGTTCTAAACTCGCAAACCTCTTATTTAAGTTCGATTGAGGTACATCTTTCATCAATTGAGACATTTTCATCAATTGAGACATGCTCTTGAACTAATATGTTAGTATTATTAATTGTTTTTATATTTTGTAGAATATTTAGTAAACTTTTGATATTTGGTATATATATAATCCTGAAAACTTAATTTCTTTATAAAACACCATGTCCGAGTACTCCCCGAGTACACCCCGCCTAGACCGAGTACTCGCAACTCCCTGGTCGACCGCCCTGGAGCGCCTAGTGACTTTTGCAACCTTGATCTTTATAAGTAAAGAATGTTGGAATAGTAATCGATATAGATGGGGTTGGAATTGGAACGGAATAGGTGACTAGAAAGGAATTGGATAGGCAGCGATATTCATTGAATAGGATAAGGCAGGAGATATAATAATTGAATAGACTACTTAGTCAAACGGGTTTTATGGGTTTTTTTGAAACCCATTAAAAAGTACTCAGTGTTCGACTCGTATTAGTTCGGGTTGTACTCGGGTTCGTTAGATTCGGGTTAGGGTTTCATAAGTACGGGTACTTTCAAGTTCGGTTAATAGTTATTCGGTTCGGGTTTCAGGTTGCGGTTAAAAATGAAAGCCCTACTGGTAAGCTCTTTAAACATTTGATCCATTAACCATATGCATAAATCTTTTATTTTATTTGATACAAGTTACTATTGTGGTTTTTTTTTTTTAATAATTTTTATTTAGCCCTTTTACACTAGCTAAAAGAACAGTTTGTTTCAATTCCAATTCATTATTAACCGACTTATCTTTCTTTCATTGGGATTTAATAGGGGTGTAAACAAGCGGAGCCGAGCCTGAGCCCGCCTAAGCTCGAGCTCGGCTCGTTTTGAGCTTTCTTTCAAGAACTCGAGCTTGGCTCATGAGCTGTTTTTTCAAGCTTGAATCCAGCTTGTTTATTATATTTTAATTAATCTATATACATTTTAGTTAGTTTTTTTTATATATTTATAATTAAAACATATATATATATATATATATATATATATATATATATATATATATATATATTTGTAAGTTATTTTTTTATCATAGTTTTATATATACCAATAATAATTGTGTGTGTGTGTGTATAAAATTAGAAAAAATATATAAATAATAGGCTCGTTAGGGTCGCGAGCCAGTTTGAGCTCGATAAGTGAAGCTCGGGCTCGTTTATTGAACATGCTTACATTGAGGCCCGAGCTTGGCTCTTTTTTTTTTTAAATTAATTTATATACATTTTTCGTTATATATATGCATATATAATTAAATAAAGATTCTATGTATAACATATCATATATTTAGTGGTTATTTTCTTATATTTAGTGGTTATTTATACTAATAATAATTATATTTATATAAATATATATTATATAAAATGTATACGAAGGATAGGCTTGTTCAGGCTCACGAGCCAGCATGAGCTCGATCAGTTAAGCTTGGGTTCATTTATTAAACAAACATGTTTTAAGACTGTAGCTCATTTAAGCTAATCTAGGTTCGAGTGTTTTTAGTGAGCCGATGTGGAGTAGGTCACGAGCAGCTTGGCTTGTTTACACCCTTAGGGGTTGTTTGGCAACCTTGTGCTGAGCCATTAAGAGGCCTGATTGATTAATAGGTAGTCTTTGAATCGTTCAGCGGTTTTTAAAACTTACCCATTAAGAGGCTCCATGAACCATTAAGAGATGTCTATTAAATGAACCAGACATACTCTACCTCTTACTGATTTAGAGGTAGCCTCTTAATGGAATCATGAAGAGGTTACTAAACAGCCCCTTTGTTTGGAAGCATTTTTCTAAACATCTATTAATCTTATCTGATATATTCATGTATCTGTTTTTATATATTTGCAGCATCAAAGGTTGATCCGTTGCATCTAAGATACTTCAAGTTTGCAGGGAGGGTAATTGCGTTAGCATTAATGCACAAAGTACAAGTTGGCATAACGTTTGACCGCACATTTTTCTTGCAACTTGCTGGAACAGATATATCATTGGAAGATGTAAAAGATGCGGATCCATATTTCTACAATAGCTGCAAACAAATATTGGATATGGATCCGGGTATAGTAGATCAAGACGCACTCGGTCTAACATTTGTTCATGAAGTCGAAGAGTTAGGGTCTATGAAAGTTGTTGAGCTTTTTGCTAATGGTAAAAATGTTGTTGTGAATAGTAGAAACAGAAAGGAGTATGTTGACCTTCTTATTAAGCATCGGTTTGTTACATCTGTTGCCAAACAAGTGGCCAAATTCGCGAAGGGATTTGCAGATATTGTTGGTGACGAAAAGATTCAAAAATTGGTTTTTAATACCTTAGTGTTTGAGGATCATGATGGCATGTTACATGGCAGCGAGAATGTTATTTCTGTCGAAGATTGGAAGACCCATACTGAATATAATGGGTATAAAGAAACTGATCCTCAAATATCCTGGTTTTGGAAGGTATGTTTTATTATTATTATTATTATTATTATTATTATTATTATTATTATTATTATTATTATTATTATTATTATCAATTAATTATTATTATTATTATCAATTAATTATTATTATTGACGAAACTTTTTGTTAGCAGATTGTGGGGAAATGACAGGCGAGCGGCAAAAGGTTCTACTTTTCTTTTGGACCTCTTTGAAGCATTTACCTGTGGATGGTTTTGGTGGTTTAGCTTCAAAGCTTTATATTTACAAAACCAATGATTCGATCGAGCTTCTGCCTTCTTCTCACACATGCTTTTATAGAATATGTTTTCCTAAATACCCGTCAATGGCGGTGATGCGAGAACGGTTGAACATCATCACTCAAGATCATGTTGGGTGCAGCTTTGGAACGTGGTGATCGAAAAGTAGATATTTTGTGACATGGAACATGCCAAAAGTAGTTTTTAGTTGACTTGTGCAGGGGAATAAGGTGGGCTTATATTTATGTTTTTTGGTTTAGACAAGGTGAGAGTGCGGTGAGATACTAAGTTATGCTGTGTTCTTTAGTTGGTTATTGCTGTTTCTAATACCTGGATGGTGCAATTATGAGTAGGTATATATATAGATAAATATATATTATGAATGAAGATAGAAAATTATCATCTTTACTTATTTACTAGTGGTGGTTTGTAGACCGTTGAAATCTACTGAACCACACAAATTGAAGCAAGTTGTTGGTTTGAGATTCAAACGGTTTGGTTCATGATTTGACAGTTTTGATGGTTGTTTGGTTTGCCAGTTTTGTCTAGTTTGGATATTGGAACTGACCATGTAACTGTTTAGCTTCTATATTTATATATTTTTCTTGGCCAAACCTGTAGTTAGGAGATGTGCAAGTCAGGGCCGTCCCCGACCGAGAATCGTTAAAAAAATTTTGGACGTAGGCGAGAAAAAATTTAGGTCTTTAGTATGAAATTTTTTTATTGGGCTTAAACTGGAGGTGGCAATCTTGACCCAAAGCATTTCAAATGTTTTATTTTGGATTGGTTTGATAATTATATGGGCTGTTTTGAGTCATATATTTTAACTAAAATTAACTAAAAGGGTTAAAATATGTCACTTGAATTCTAGCATTTCACCTTATTTTCGAGTCAAAATGGGCCGTCAAGTTTAAAGAAACAGGTCGATTTGGGTTAGTGTCTTAAGGAAATGTGACAGGTTCGGGTCGAAACAGGTTTTGTAGTGACTTCCATACGAGATAGGTTTGGGCAATGGTCTATCATTTTAGAAAGAGTAAAGTGCCAAAATCGTCTATGAGGTTTGGTCATATTTGCGAATTTGTCCAAAAATATTTTTTTCAAGCAGACCCT
Organism: Bidens hawaiensis; assembly: GCF_021521415.1. Lineage (NCBI taxonomy): Eukaryota > Viridiplantae > Streptophyta > Magnoliopsida > Asterales > Asteraceae > Bidens > Bidens hawaiensis. The sequence continues at coordinate 77,214 of NW_027494582.1, forward strand.
CGATTTTTCCCAACCATTGCCAATTCCGTCCAAATTTTTAACTCGGTCTAAATTCAATGTTAACTCAGGGGTGTTACTGTCCTTTTACATATTTGTTTACATTGTTATTATTATTACGCTGAGCTAAACCCCTTATATGACTAAAAATAAAGAAGAATAAACAAACAGATAATATATTGGATTCAAACATAGGAATCGCGAAATGTTATATATGTTAGGGATGAACAAAAGTACCGGTACCGAAATCGGTACCGATTTGGTACCGTCGGTACCGAATTGGTACCAAGGTTTCGAGTTTTCGGGACGAGTACGGTACGGTACCGGTATTTCCCGAATTTTACCTTAAATATCGGTACCGTAACGGTACCGAACCGAACATTTCGGTACCGGTACCAAACATTTGCGATTTTTGGGATCGGAATTTTCAGTACAGGTACTGGTCGGTACTGGTACGTTGCTGAGCTCATCCCTAATATATGTCATCAAACAAACACATAATAATAACAATGTAAACAAATATGTAAAAGGACAGTAACACCCCTGAGTTAACGTTGAATTTAGACCGAGTTAACAATTTAGACGAAATTGGCAATGGTAGGGAAAATTCGAGGGTCTACTTGCGAAAAAAAATATTTTTGGACGAAATTCGCAAAATATGACCAAACCTCAGCGACGATTTTGGCACTTTACTCATATAATAAAGAAATAGTGAGAAGATATGTCTACCCCTGACTTAACGATTAAATTTAACGAAATTAGTGATTTGGATGTAATTGGCAAGAACTGGGAAACGTGGAGGGTCCATAAGCAAAAAAATAAACTTTTTAAACTAAATTCTCATTATTTGTCAAACCACGAGTACGAAAATGACATTTTACTCTTTTAAAAAGCTTAATGCAAACTAATAATTTTAAAATAAAAATAATGATTTAAACCGTTCAACTATCAAACTGAACCGTTTTGTACTAATAAAACCGGTGGACACATAATGTGGCTGGTTTGGTATTCAAACTCAGTTTTTCTTAAAACCAGCTGGTATGTAGAGTGGAAAAAATCAAAATGGGTAAAAAAGGGTGACTAAACACTTATTTGTTTATTTTAAAGACCCGTAAAATTTAGAATATATATATATATATATAGGGTGGGTTAAAATAAAAAGAGATAGTATTCTAGAAAGACTAGGAATAAATCATAATCATTGGATAATGTTAAATAATTGTTGAGATTTAAAATTATCAAAAACCGACATAGTTTTCTAGAATTATTCTTTTACCATAGGTTTTAATGCCAAATGTCAAAAATCTATTGGTTCTTACCATTCCTAGGAAACTCTTTATTCTTATTTGAACCCTTTTATATATATATATATAAACGAAAACCCTAAAATCCTACGTGTCGCGATGTGGTCACTCCCCCCTTTTATGGAAGCCACCAGATTGCTTGATTTTTAAATGGAGGCCTCTCATTGATTTAACCCAAATTCATGGGTATTGGTCTTACCAAAACTAGATAGCTGTTAAACGGGTTATAACATCTCATTAAATTAAAAATTAATCTTACCAATTATTTGATGAAAATTCCTATAAAATAGGGATATGCTAAAATTTAATATCCAATTTAAAAATAAAAAGATATTATTTATAATTAATAAACAATTTTATAGTAAAAAATATAAGCGGGTTGTCACACCCCGCTTATAGTAAAAAATATAAGCGCGTTATCATCAAAACTCAATCTTAACGACCAATAAGCGCGTTAATATGATCAATTAAGGGGTAAAAGACATGGGGAATCATAAAACCGACCTTGAATTGAAGTTTTTACGGTTGAAACACGGATGCACAGAAGAAAATCGCCAGGGGGGCTGTTCTTCGGCCGATCGCAGCTGGTAGGAGTTAGGGTTAGGGTTTGTTTTGTTTTATGATATAAAAACAAAAGTTACATCCAAGTCCCTTCAAATTGAAGTATAAGGCATTATGGAAGAAAAGTTAAATGGTTTAACGTACCGAGATGACGTAAAGGCTTCCGAGACACGTCGGATAAATCCCGAGAATTATACATACTTTACAAGTCTTAATCTCTTGAACCGAAATTAACGGGCGTTACAAGTCCACCCCCTTACAATGGGATTCGTCCCCGAATCCCGACGCGACAGGAACAACTGCGGATAGAGTTTCATCATCTCGTCTTCGGACTCCCAAGTAGCCTCGGAACCCCTACGGTGCCTCCACTGCACCTTCACCTGTCTAACCACTTTATTACTCAAACGCCTTTCCTGACTGTCAAGTATAGCAATAGGTTCCTCAACATAGTTCAACTTACTATCCAGCTCAATATCATCAAGAGGCACATGGGCCTCCTCATCGGCTAAACATTTCCTCAGATGGGACACGTGAAACGTAGGATGAATCCCCGCGAGCTCATCGGGCAGCTCCAGTCAATACGCTACCTCACCAACACGGGACAAGATACGGGACAGACCTATGAACCTCGGACTAAGCTTCCATCTCTTATGTAAACGAATAATACCCTTCCAAGGAGAAACTTTCAACATAACCCGATCTCCAGCCTCGAACACAATAGGTCTTCGCCTTTTATCCGCGTAAGACTTTTGACGATCCTGAGCGGCCTTCATAAAAGCCTTAATCTTATCGAGTTTCTCAGTCATAGCCTCGACCACCTCCAAACTACCCAATTGCTTCTGACCAATGGAACCCCAACAGATCGGAGTCCTACATCTCCTACCATACAGCATCTCAAACGGTGGCATCCCAATCGTGGCGTGATAACTGTTATTATACGAGAACTCTACTAATGGTAAGTGGCGATCCCAACTACCACCAAAATCGATTACACAGGCCCGCAACATATCCACAAGAGTCTGAATGGTCCTCTCGGACTGACCATCCATCTGCGGGTGATAGGCAGTACTGATAAGGAGTTTGGTACCCATCTCCTCTTGAAACTTTTCCAAAACCTGGAGGTAAAACGCGTATCCCTATCCGAAACAATAGATACCGGCACCCCGTGCCTAGAGACGATCTCACGAATAAATACATCGGCCAACTGCTCGGAATTAAAAGTCTCTCGGATCGGCAAGAAATGAGCGCTCTTGGTCAATCTATCAACAATTACCCAAATGGTGTCATAACTACCCTTAGGAGTACGAGGCAATTTAGTCACAAAATCCATAGTAAGATGCTCCCACTTCCACTCAGGTATTTCTAAAGGTTGAAGCTTCCCGAACGGCTTTTGATGCTCGGCCTTAACTTGTAGACACGTCAAACACTTACTCACATACTAAGCCACCTCAAACTTCATCGCAGGCCACCAATAATTCTTCTTCAGGTCTTGGTACATCTTGGTCGCGCCCGGGTGAATAGAATAGCGCGACTTGTGTGCCTTATCCAAAATTTTATCTCTGAATCCCCCATACTTCGGTACCCATAAACGACCATCCTTATACTTCACCCCGTCACCGACGTCTTCCAACAATTTCTCCTGACCCCAAACACGCTCTGACATAATCCATTCCAACTGCAAAGCCTTATTCTAAACGTTGGCTATTTGTTTCAAAATATCGGGTTTAAGAATAAGCTGATAAGATTTCACACGAATAGGTTTTGGTCTCTCCTTCTGGCTTAACGCGTCGGCTACCACGTTAGCCTTACCCGGATGGTACATAATCTCCAGATCGTAGTCCTTAATCAACTCCAACCATCGACACTGTCGCATATTCAGTTCCTTTTTCTCGAAGAAATATTTTAAGCTCTTATGATCAGTATAGATAACGCAAGGAACACCGTACAAATAATGTCTCCACAACTTGAGCGCAAACACCACCACCAGCTCCAAATCGTGGGTAGGATAATTCGCCTCATGAGGCTTCAACTGCCGTGAGGCATAAGCGATGACTCGACCTCGCTGCATCAAAACACACCCAAGCCCCTGATAAGAGGCATCAGAATAAACCACCAGATCATCGGTGCCATCAGGTAGAGCTAAAATCGGGGCATGCGTTAACCTGTTCTTCAACTCGAGAAAAGCCTCCTCCTGCTCAGTACCCCAAACGAACTTAACACTCTTCTTAGTCAACTTGGTCAGCGAAGAAGCAATTTCGAAAAGTCGGGAATAAAGCGGCGGTAATACCCCGCCAAGCCCATAAAGCTACGGATTTCAGATGGAGACTTAGGAGACTCCCAATCATTCACGGCTTCCACCTTTGCAGGATCAACCAAAATACCACTCGGGTTAATAAGATGACCCAAGAACTGAACCTCACGCAACCAGAAGGAACACTTAGAAAATTTTGCATACAACTTGTTCTTTCGCAGAGCTTCCAAAACTTCCGAGAGATGACCAGCGTGATCGGATTCGCTTTTGGAATACACAATGATGTCGTCGATGAACAAAATAACCGAACGATCGAGCATCGGCCTACACACCCGGTTCATAAGATCCATGAATGCAGTCGGTGCGTTGGTCAAACCGAAAGACATCACAAGAAATTCATAATGCCCATAACGAGTGCGGAAGACAGTCTTAGGAATATCTTCCTCCCCGAATCTT